>NC_136266.1:64786621-64869121 GCF_964187855.1 Myxine glutinosa
CTGTGACGTCCTCCAGTACCGGCGTTGCTGGGCGGGGGAAGGGAGACCCGTACATTCCCAACCCGTACATTCGCCCTCTCGACTCAAGCTCACTCGGACAAAAGCCTCGCACAAATTACACCGTGAAGGCCCAATGGTCATGTCTATGCCACAAATCACGGGCGCACTGAATTGAAAATATATAGAACGCTCATACTCCGTGAAAAGTGAAGCCGCCGTGTCGCCATCTTGGTCAGCACGACTCGACCAACTCGCTTCGCGGATCTCGTTTTTTGCGGCAATAAACTGCTCCAATCGGTTACGGAAGGGTTGTGGAAAGACGTTTCACAGCTGTTTCAAAGACATTTAATTCATATCGCACAAAATCGATACAAAACACAATCGCATAAAAGGTGAAAAAAACGTGTGACGTGTGACGGGATGGAACATCACGTGATCGCTCTGAGCGAAACGGCTCGAAACTCGCTTCGCGGATCTCGTTTTGTGCGGCAATAAACTGCTCCAATCGGTTACGGAAGGGTTGTGGAAAGACGTTTCACAGCTGTTTCAAAGACATTTAATTCATATCGCACAAAATAGATACAAAACACGATCGCATAAAAGGTGAAAAAACGTGTGACGTGTGACGGGATGGAACATCACGTGATCGCTCTGAGCGAATCAGTCTGGCGGCGGTAATGGAACATCACGTGATCGCTCTGAGCGAATCAGCGAGCTGCTCTGGAACCGGCTGAGATTAGTGGGTACTTCGCTGAAATGCGCTGAGGTAAATATGAATAAAAAATATGGATCGTCAAATATTTTGAATTCGGCCATGTTCGTCCCACGCTCAATGGCCATGTCTATGTCAAATATCAAGCACGTAAGCCTCTCCGTTTAGGAGTCTATTGGTAACATTACACACACACACACACACACACACACACACACACACACACACACACACACACACACACACACAAACTGTGTTTTATATATATAGATGGAATTTAAGTCTCCGAACAGACTCTCCCGGCTCAGACAATGAGACATTCTGGTTTCTGTCTTGGAGAATTCTGAGAGCCATCTTAGACAGTTACGACACAGTTGAAATGATGAAACACCCCTTATCTGTTCCATAGGTCATTCCTTCTTGACCCCTCCGAACCAAGAATGTTCCAAGCCTTTTCTCAAGTAGAAAACACATTTTGAACAAGAGGGGAGAATACCAATTGACCTAATATTTGGTTCATACGATCTTTATAAACATAGGAACAAGGGCAGCCTTGTGGAGCATGTATTTCTAATAGTATTAAATATTACATATATCTGTGGACCACCCTGTTGTATATAACTGTCATTAATCAAAAAGGCTTAGACACTGTAGAGCAATTTTTTTAAAATCCAAAAAAACGCATATTTATTTTCAAAAAATTGTTGTTTTTTTTTGCCTAAAACACTCCCATGCATTCACTGATGAACCTCTGAAAATTTGACGAAAGATCTGTTCCTCCATCTCTGAGGAAAATGGTGACACACACAGACCGAAATTAACACACACAGTTACCTGTTAGTCACTCATTTATACCGCTTAGCTTTACTATTAATCTTGGTAGAATTTTCTCGGTACAAAAAAATTAAACTTGTCTCATATGTCCATGAACTTCCCCAAACCCATCCCTCTCTGTACCCACCGTACCCAGTCGTACCCAGCTGCTCCTGGACTCTGTGTCCTTTCCTCCTGACAAGGTGGAAAAGTTTCTGTCAACCCTCGACTCGGATTCTGCAACTGGACCTGACGGCATCAGCCCACGGGTCCTAAAATCCTGTTCTTCCGCTCTTTCACTCCCTCTCTCTGTTCTCTTCACCCTCTCTTTTGCTCAAGGTCATCTTCCATCTGCTTGGAAATCTGCCAACATCACCGCTTTGCACAAAAAAGGTGCAAAAACAGATCCCAGCAACTACAGACCAATCAGCCTTCTCCCAATTATCAGCAAAGTCATGGAATCCATCATTGCTTCAGATATGAAATCTTTCCTCTTCTCCAATGGCTTGATCTCTGATCATCAATTTGGTTTCAGACCTGGACACTCTACTCTGGACATGCTGCTTCTGCTTTCTCAACAATGGATGGAGGTCCTCAATGCCAAACAGGAAATTAGAGCAGTCTCCCTTGACATATCACGTGCCTTCGATACGGTCTGGCACCCCGCTCTGCTCACCAAACTCTCCTCTTTTGGTATCAATGGAAATCTCGATGCATGGCTGGCGGACTTCCTCTCTAGTCGTAGTCAACGTGTGGCCCTGAATGGGTTTCTCTCATCTCCTCTTCCTGTTCAGGCTGGAGTTCCACAAGGCAGTGTTCTGGGCCCTGTGCTTTTTCTGGTCTTCATCAATGATCTCTCTGACTCTCTTGAAAATCCTCTGTATCTCTTTGCTGATGACTCTACTCTCTGTCGCTCCATTCTTCATCCCTCAGATTGGCAGTCTGCTGCCTCCTCACTCTCTGCAGACCTGGACAAAATCACAGACTGGGCAAACAAGTGGAACATGTCTTTCAATCCTGACAAATCTCACACTCTTACGATGTCTCTCCGAAAAGACCGACTGGACAACACTCCCATCCACTTTCTGAATAATCCTCTCCAAGAAGTTCTGTCACTCAAGCTTTTGGGTCTCACTATCTGCCATGATCTTTCCTGGGAAAACCACATTTCAAATCTGGCCTCCAAAGCCAGTCGCCGACTGGGCATCCTCCGTCGTGCAAAGTCCTTCCTTGGCACACCTGAGCTCCTCACCACATACAAGGCTTTCATCCGCAGCTCAATGGAATACTGCTCTCCCCTCTGGGCTGGTGCTCCTGCCTCACACCTAGCTCGTCTTCACGCTGTTGAAACCAAAGCATTCAGAATCATTGGAATCTCCCGCGATGAAGCTAACTCCAAGGGCCTCTCACTCACTCACCGCAGGCAGGTTGGTGGTCTTTCCATCTTCTACCGACTCCTCTCTGGCCTTGCCCCCCCAGCTCTCTCTGGGCTCTGTCCCGCAAATATTCCTATAGGTCGCACAAGATCTGCCTGCAACCCTCTTATGGTCAAACTGCCAAAATCAAGACTCTCTGCTCACCTTCACTCCTTCATTCCTCGCTTCTCCCGCCTCTGGAACAAACTCCCTCACTCTCTTCAATCCCACTCCACCCTCCAGGTCTTTAAAACTGCTGTTCACCACCATCTCTTATCTTCCCCCATCCAAAACCTTGATCTTTTCTACCCCCGCTAATTTCACCCCAATTCCACTTTTTTGAAATACCAACTTCTGTCCTGGAAGTCCTTGGTGTCCTTGTGTTTTATACTTCTCCCTCCATCCCCCCCCCCCCCCCCCCACCCCCCTTCCCACGCCTCCTCCCCCCAAGCCCTCTCCCTTCCACACATCTCCCTGCTCTCAAATGTTGTGTTTGTGTGCTTCCCCTTCTCTCCCCATCTTGTTTTCCGCTCCCTCTTTTTGTGTGTTTTGTTTGTCTGGTTGATTTGTTTGTGAAGTAAATGTTAGCTCTTTCACGAGCCTCGATTCAGTATACCAAAAAAAAAAAAAAAAAAAAAAAAAAAAATGCAATGCCTGCTAGGATTGAGTTGCTGATCCTTGGCTCTCCATTTGTTTCCAAGAAGATCCAACCCCAGATAGTGACACTTGGGGATCACCACCTGACCTCTACTTCTGCAGGTTTAAATGTAGGTGTCAATATGAACCCAACTCTTTCCTATATGCCACACTTTGCAAAAATCTATAAATCCGTTTTATTGTACCTGTACAATGTTGCCCAAATATTCTCTTACCTGAGTCGGAGAATCTACTGAAACTCCGGTCCCTGCTCTCATAATTCCACACTCGGATTACTACAACTCGTTGTTATTCTCAAGCCATTACAACTCGTTCCGAATACGGTGGCAATGCTGACATTGCAGGCTTGTAAATTTGATGACCTCGCTCCATCCCTCAAAACACTTTGGTATACCAACTGATCAATTTTAAAATTTCACTGAAAACCTATAAATCCAAAATCAAATTGGTTCCTTCATTTCTGACTTAATGACACCTTCCATCCCTGGAAGAAAGCTACGTTCAAACACCAGGAATCTGTTGGTAGTTCCTCGTACTGGGATCAAGGACTTCTGACGATTGAGCATTCTTCGAATATGCTCCTCAACTATGGAACTCCTTACCTCCTAAAACTCGCACAACCTCATCAATTCCGGGTTACAAATCTCACCGAATCTCTCTTCCGTCTGCAGTTGCTTTGTGAAAAAAGTTTTCACTTTTCTTACCTCTTCTTTGTGTGTGAAGATTTTGCTTCTAAATTTCAAATGCTGCATGAAGAATTTATAGGTTTTCAGATGGTTAATACATTTTTTTGGACAAAGAGGATATAATCCCATTTCCTTGTAACACACATTTCGGGTTAATAACCATTTTCTGTAAAGTTTGAAACTGTACCATTAACAGCGGTAAATGTTGTTTCGTTTCTGGAAAGAAAGCAAGATCAGCTTCTGGGTTTAAATGTAACGAAGATGAAATGAGGATGAGCCGATGAGGAGTTCCGTTGTACTGTTTAAAAAAAATTACAGGAGAAGCTCGGGACCCTCAACTGGCCCCGACGCAGCGACCCCCGCTGACCCCCCCCTCCCCCCCCCCCCAGGTGTAAACATGATGTCCTCGGCAATTTGCCGAAGTCATGTAATATCAAGTTCAGGATTTAGGGTTTCTTAATGGCCTTAACCTCACTACACATTTGTGGGAGGCAAGTTTGAGGTAGGTAAAACATCCATGGCAATAAGAATAGAACCACCTTTAGAGGCCATTTTTCCCTACAGAGTGGGGGTTGGCCTTTATCGGGCACCGTGGTCCCCTTTTTGAAACAATATTTTATGGCCGGATGCCCTTCCTGCCGCCAAACCTGTTAGTCGCCTCTTGCGACACACAGGGAATTACCAGTGAACTGGTACTCAATTTGCCGGCCTCGGAAAGATGGCAGGCTGAGTCAACCCCACTGTAGACTCGGCTAAATTTCCAGAAATGCATCTAATACAAGTTATAGGGGCATTTCTGAGTAAAAGTTGGTAACAAGTGTTTTTAACCTATTTTGGGGGTGCTGATCATGAAAAAATAGGATACCAAGCTGAATTTTTGGTATTTGATGCTCAAATCTGGAAAAAACTAAATGGCCGCCAAAATATTTAACTTTTAGCCGCTGAACTCAGAATCACACAGGAAGACATTTCAACAAGTACACTTTACGTGAAACAAGATGAATATTTCCGGGCAATCAAATTTGTATATACTATTTTAGCAGAAATCGATGTTTCGGCCATTTTCCAAGATGGCCGCCATCAAATCTTATATTGACGATATCTCCAGTTCTAGTGAACATAGAATCATTATTTTGATGTCTAGCCCCAGGTTATCGAGGTCAAGGAAGCATATGAGCGCACTATTATTAGTGTTGGACCAAAGCTATATACTGAAACAGGACACATTCAAGGTGGTTGCTCACAAAATAGCTCTAAATATCGGCTAACTGCAGCTAAAATGATATCTACAGACACTTACACATGGACCCTTGTGCCACACAGCTCATATAATAAACAACACGATTACAAGGCAATACAACTTTACTTTTGATCTTCATTGATTAATACGATTACATGCAGTGAACAATCACATATGAACGTTTAACTATATACAGGTAGCACAGTCATGACGTCTTTTACGATATGCAGGCTCGACGGTAAGTTGAATAATGTCGTTAACACATTACACATTGTCATTAAAGCAACCGTCCTGGTCAGTTTCTTGCCGACATACACATGCAGCTGTGCAGCCAAGTTTTGCTTTACGGCAGCTACAGCGCATGGTACGACACCGTGACCTGCAACTGCAAGAAACAAGTTCAAGACACGACTCAGGAATTGGATGGAGTGTCATCAGCACTGGTTGCAAATTGGTAGCGACCCTTTTCCATCCCAACTCCGTGACATTCGGCAGGTTCGGAAGTGGGCAGTGTGCCTCCTTCCATATCAGAGATTGGTAATGCACACGCTGGATGTGGAATTTGAGAGCATCGCTCGTGGGTGGCATCGCTTCTGGTTTGCAGGCCTTCTCAAACATGACCCGACGAACGCTATCTGTTGTCTCCAGATTGTTCATCCCGTAGATTTTGCAGACAAATATTTCTGTCGATTTTGACACTTCAGGGGTCAAATTCCCTACTCCCAAACCCACAAGAAGGTGGTGATACTCAAGGAAGACTTTCCATGCTGAACGTTTCGTGTGTCCACAGATGTGCGATGTCGTGTCCGATCCCGTAAGAGCGTGAAATGGCAGAAGTGATTGGACTGAATTTGATGGCAAGTTGTGATATAATGGACCTATGGGTATGTACTTTCTCTTCTGGGCAGTACCAGCCATCATCCATAGATTTCTGCAACTGACACGCGGAAAATGTGCCACCAACAACAGCATGACATCAGTGTCTCTCGCACATACAACTACAGTGTCCAGCCGACTATCTATGACATGTAGAATTATGCGTGTGTCCGCTTCTTCGTGTGTTGCTTTTAGTGGAGTGAGGTCAGTATTGCCACGTGATGACCTGATTTCACGCTCATCGTCAAACCCCCCTGCAACCACAATCTCTGTATCACCAGGAGCATGTGCCAGAAGTTCTTCCGAGAGGAAGCGAGCAAGGGCTGCCTTGTTTTCTGGAAGGGCAATGAAGTTTATCCAGGAGTTAGGCAGTGGCACCTCCCGTCCTTCTACAATACGACGTATTGGACGACTTGTCTTTGTTCGTTTGGTTCTTGTTCCTGCTTTGATCGACTCATTTCGGTATCTGTCAAATACAACGTCTATGCGAAGATATTGCATTCCTGACTGGAAGATTGATCTTGTGAAAACGTCTGCCAAGTCTCCAAATGTCTTGGCAGCAACCGGTTTCCCAATGGCCACGACTCGAGCCTGTCCATCTATAACAAGACAAGCTGATTTCCCGTGCAGATCGAGCGTAGCAGGACATGGAACATCTGCTGTCAACATATCAGCCAGCAACGATTTGTTTCCTGTCCTTAAATTGCCATTGAGCTCTGCCAGCGAGACTGGTACTCGAAGAAGTTCGTGGTTCAACACGTTGTCCAAGTTGATCGTGCGGCCAGATGCATATGCCGTTACCAAACGTTGGAGGAAGTTTTGATCAGCTTTCAGAACAGTGCGTTTGTTCTTTTCGGCACTGTGTTGTACTACCTTATAAAGATCGTCGAATGTTGGAGCATTGTTCTTCTTGATGGTGTCATACAATGAGTGCTGAGGCACTGAGGTTTCTGCGTCTCCAACAAGTCTATCCTCCACAAATTCATCCAGTTGTTTCTGACCCATGACTCGTGCGTTCAGTAGCGATGTTTGGATTTCTTCGCTAGCAACGTCTTTTGTTGCAATGTTTTGCAGCGCAGCGTGATGCGTATCAGGTGCAAACACATGGAAGCGTTCCAATATGCTGAGCAGAATGTTCTCGTCTGCATTGTCACGTTGTTGTCTTGCTGGTTTCGATTCGTTATGGCTGAGCAAGTCTTTTGGATATATCTGCAACATTTCACGCGTATCTGCTGCAATATGTGCTCTCAGGTTGTAAGACAATGCCCATCTGTTCAAGGCTGTATTGGTTTTGGTGATACCAACGATTCCTCCGGCCCTTTTACCAGTTCCATTCAACCACTCTTGTGCCTGGTCGGGATCAACCTGATTGAACTTACGCGCCGACCGTTTGACCACAAAATTTCCTTTTTTGAATTCTTCGAGAACTGACTCTGGTAGGTTTCTCATTTCAGCCAAGTAGACAGGACCCCAGCGTCCATAGTTTACATGGTCATACCTGAGAAAGAAAGGTAGCATGCAGGTGAATGAATGGATGTGAAGGTCCCAAAGTCCATCTCGTTGGGCTCTTGTGAACATAAGTAGAATTGCTACCATTTCCAGGTATCCCCACCAGAAAGAGAAGTTGACATTGTCCTCCTTTCTGCGTTCCAGGAAATCTGACATCAATGATGAAAACGTTGGGTTTGTCAGCAAGGTGACAAGGATCTCAACAGCTGCCAGGTCGGATGCAGCCTTGGATATTTGAATATGCAGTTGCTCGTCGGCTTCTTTCACATAGTCTAGTAGATTGGGTCCTAATAGTCGCCATAGGGCCTGGCATGTAATTTTGTGTGCTCGCATGGCTTTGTTGAACTTTTTGCCAGCCAATGCTGCTTCAATGGTGTTCTGTCCCATTAGACCAGCTTCAACCCAGGCCTCTGCCAATCCAGATCCGTGCATGTGTTCTCCAATAACTTTTAAAAAGTTCATTGAAATGTGTAGCCCTCCTAGACGTGGAATGAGTCTCTTCTTGTACTCCGGATTGCACCACTTCAACTCCATGAGCTTGCAATAAAGTGCTTGATCCACACTCAGTACCGTGTATTCTTGTCCGAAGCGAGATGAAACTTCCAAACATCGCTCCACGGCTGTTTTGAGTGTATCAAACTCGTGCGCTGGTGCCAGGATTATGGGCATATAGCCAACTGTAGTTTGTGGAGGATCATTTTGTGTCAGGGACTCATTGAATACTGTCCAACTGGTTTCCGTTGTTGAGTTGAGTCGCATGAAATTGAACGCTAAATCCACCGATTGGGCCCTTGCTGCACAATCAGTGTCCTTGGACGGTTGATGATACCAAGTTTTTTCCACTTGGCCACTGAAAGATGGTTCGGCCCTGACGGCAGGCATAGTTGCAGCATTTAAGGTGTCCATGACCTCTGGGACATGCAGCATTCGGTCTTTAGAAAGAACCATGCTGTCCCACTTCACGTCTGCGGATGGTCCTCTCTGCCACGCTGCCAGCTGAGTGGCATGGAAGGTTTCTTTTCTGTCCAATGTCTCATCCAGTATGTCGATATTGTCAGCAGTGTAGAACAGAAAGCGGTCAGGAACTAGATTAGGTGGTATGACGGCACCGGTGTTTGGATTCATAGACTTAATTGTGGACTTGGCTAAGGTTGTGTCCAACTGCAACACTTGATGGTAACTGAGGGTGTGTCCTGCCTTATGGAACATTTCCACCAACTCCTTAGATCGTGTAGTTTGGTGCAGGGTGCTGCCGAGCCCTATATGTTTCGGCGTCAGTTTACTGCCTCCGCTCACTCCATATACCATGTCCTGAGCACTGCTGAGGACTTGTTGTTCTAGTTTCGTATCATCTTCTTTGGCAACGCATGGTTCTATTTCAAGCTGACACGGACCACCATATAAGAGCTTGAGGAACATGTAGACAGTCTCTGGTACGCAACTTAGTGCGTTTCCGATGCTCACTTCAAATCCCACGTGGCCAGGCTTATCAAGCAAATCTCCTCGAAGTTTTAGGGCAACATGCACCAGCGACAGGAAGATGTCCTCTTCAGGCCCGAACCTAGGCATTGTTAGTTGTTCGTCTGCTTCATCCGTCAGTCCAGATACAGCATTGCCGGTATACTTAGATGGTACCAACAACGTTTCTCTCTGAGATGTCCCACCATCAGGTCGAACAAAGAGGATGGTATCACCTACTCGAGATTGCAGTTTTTCCCTGAATGTTGTCCGACGACTTACAAAGGACTTCGGAATAACTGTGTTAGCTTCCTCTGAAAGATTTACATACCGATCCCAGACGTCACTTAGCCTCAGCACATGACCCTTTTGGGCTGCATACATAAGTTCTGAAGAAAGCCATATCAAAGGTAAGTCTTGACTGGTGTGAAAATCTTCTTTGACTTTGGATGTACTTCTTTTGAACGAACTTAAGCAAGGAAGGTGATATTTACCTTCCGCTGCGATGAGGTCACTAACGCCTGCCAAACTGAAGCATAGCTTGTGATGTAATTTAGATGCCTCTAAAATATCTTTGCTGACATTGAATGTCATAACTGAACTTAATCGTTGTTTTGACGTACGATCCTGACAAAACATGCATAGCGTCCAGTCAACTGGCTTGACAGAGCTCCGACGTATGACACGACCTTGGGTAGACCCAACAACTGAGCTGCATGTTGGTACATTTTCTCGGTCCTGATGATGATCTTCCAGTCTTTCTAGGCGAAGAAGTTTATTTTTATCGGTGAATTGGACATAACAGTTTTTGTGCCATACGATTGAGGTGGTATTCGAACCCAACGCCAGATCCAGACGCTCAATTATATTGCGGTTTTTTGGGTCGCGTAATTTCTTTCTGGTTTCGTAAGCCTTAGCGAGTGTGGCTAGACCTTGATTGCTGGCAGATCGCAAATCCCCATCTGTTTGGCATAAAATGCATAAGGCGAAGTCAATCGATGATGGTCGTTTCAGAGTAGCAACAGGATCCATCTTGATTTAGTCTGAAAATAAAAGAAAGAGAGGTTGCATGTCACCGTCCCGGTAAATAAACCGTCCTTAACTAGACATGATAACAACCTTAACTAGAAAATACAGTTGACAGTGATCTGAAAGCAATGTAATGCCAATCAAGGTAAAACGGCAATAAAAGCCAATATGGTGTATGAAACATCTTCCATTGAAAGCCTGCAATTCAGCTTGGTATCCTATCTTTTCGTGGTCAGCACGCTCACATACAGCTAATAAGCATAGATACCAAGTGCTACTATGACATTCCTATTTTTAAAAGAAAATTAGAAATGTCAATATCGCGTATACTTTTTTTGACGGCCATTTTGTTTTTTGGCTGATTTAAGCCCTAAATATGTAATATTCAGCTTGGTATTATTTTTTATCGTGATCAGCACCCTCATATACAGCTAATAAGCATGGATACCAAGTATTACTACGACATTCCACTTTTCTGAAGAAAAAAAACAAATATCGCATAAACTTTTTTGGCGGCCATTTTGTTTTTTGCTGATTTAGGCCCTAAATATGCACATTTCAGCTTGGTATCCGTTTTTTTCGTGATCAGCACCCTCATATCCACCTAAAACGCCCGGATACCAACTTTTACTCAGAAATGCCTCTGCCAAAAAAAAATCAGAAATTTAGCCTAGTCTACTGGTGTTAATTCAGCGATGATCGGCATTCAAAGCCAGGATCCTAGGATCCCAAGCCAGGACCCTAACCGCTAAGCCAGCACCCTAACCGCTAAGCCAGCACCCTAACCGCTAAGCCAGCACTCTAACCGCTAAGCCAGCACCATAACCGCTAAGCCAGCACCCTAACCGCTAAGCCTGCACACTAACCGCTAAGCCTGCACACTAACCGCTAAGCCAGCACCCTAACCGCTAAGCCTGCACCCTAACCGCTAAGCCAGCACCCTAACCGCTAAGCCGGCAACCTAACCGCTAAGCCGGCACCCTAACCGCTAAGCCGGCACCCGAACCGCTAAGCCGGCACCCTAACCGCTAAGTCAGCACCCTAACCGCTATGCCTGTACCATAACCACTAAGCCAGCACCCTAACCGCTAAGCCAGCACCCTAACCACTAAGCCTGCACCCTAACCGCTAGCCCTGCACACTAACTGCTAAGCCTGCACCCTAACCGCTAAGCCTGCACCCTAACCGCTAAGCCTGCACCTTAACCACTAAGCCTGCACCCTAACCGCTAAGCCTGCACCCTAACCGCTAAGGCTGCACCCTAACCGCTAAGCCGGCACCTTAACCGCTAAGGCTGCACCCTAACCGCTAAGCCAGCACCATATCCGCTAGGCCAGCACCCTAACCGCTAAGCCGGCACCCTAAACGCGAAGCCAGCACCCTAACCGCTAAGCCGGCACCCTAACTGCTAAGTCAGCACGCTAACCGCTAAGCCTGTACCCGAACCGCTATGCCAGCACCCGGACCGCTAAGCCAGCACCCTAACCGCTTAGGCAGCACCCTAACCGCTAAGCCAGCACCATAACCGCTAAGCCAGCACCCTAACCGCTAAGCCTGCACACTAACCGCTAAGCCTGCACACTAACCGCTAAGCCAGCACCCTAACCGCTAAGCCTGCACCCTAACCGCTAAGCCAGCACCCTAACCGCTAAGCCGGCAACCTAACCGCTAAGCCGGCACCCTAACCGCTAAGCCGGCACCCGAACCGCTAAGCCGGCACCCTAACCGCTAAGTCAGCACCCTAACCGCTATGCCTGTACCATAACCACTAAGCCAGCACCCTAACCGCTAAGCCAGCACCCTAACCACTAAGCCTGCACCCTAACCGCTAGCCCTGCACACTAACTGCTAAGCCTGCACCCTAACCGCTAAGCCTGCACCCTAACCGCTAAGCCTGCACCTTAACCACTAAGCCTGCACCCTAACCGCTAAGCCTGCACCCTAACCGCTAAGGCTGCACCCTAACCGCTAAGCCGGCACCTTAACCGCTAAGGCTGCACCCTAACCGCTAAGCCAGCACCATATCCGCTAGGCCAGCACCCTAACCGCTAAGCCGGCACCCTAAACGCGAAGCCAGCACCCTAACCGCTAAGCCGGCACCCTAACTGCTAAGTCAGCACGCTAACCGCTAAGCCTGTACCCGAACCGCTATGCCAGCACCCGGACCGCTAAGCCAGCACCCTAACCGCTTAGGCAGCACCCTAACCGCTAAGCCAACACCCTACCCGCTAAGCCGGCACCCTAACCGCTAAGCCGGCACCCTAACCGCTAAGCCAACACCCTAACCGCTAAGCCGGCACCCTAACCGCTTAGGCAGCACCTAACCGCTAAGCCGGCACCCTAACCGCTTAGGCAGCACACTAACCGCTAAGCCGGCACCCTAACCGCTTAGGCAGCACCCTAACCGCTAAGCCGGCACCCTAACCGCTTAGGCAGCACCCTAACCGCTAAGCCAACACCCTAACCGCTAAGCCAACACCCTAACCGCTAAGCCGGCACCCTAACCGCTTAGGCAGCACCCTAACCGCTAAGCCGGCACCCTAACCGCTTAGGCAGCACCCTAACCGCTAAGCCAACACCCTAACCGCTAAGCCAACACCCTAACCGCTAAGCCGGCACCCTAACCGCTTAGGCAGCACCCTAACCGCTAAGCCGGCACCCTAACCGCTTAGGCAGCACCCTAACCGCTAAGCGGGCACGCTAACCGCTTAGGCAGCACCCTAACTGCTAAGCCAACACCAGGCTTCATGGTAATAAGAATGATCCATCAAAAAAAAAAAACAACCACCCAGGTGTCACGCCATAACTCGATCTATTTTCTTTCTGACCAAATCCACCTGCGTCGAATGATCGTTCTGAAGGCGATTACACCAATATCTGATACGGATGATCAAGATGAAGAGTATTGACAAAATAAATAGAGAAGAGTTTTTCAGCAGAATGGATATAGTGCAGAACCACATCCTGAAATGAAAGAAGAGGAGAGTTAGGATGGTAGTAGTCGAGGCATGGATTGGCCTCCTTGGAAAGGTAGTGGCAGCAGAAATAGTCGATAGGTTTAAATTTGAGTTACATAGGTACCTAGAAGTAGGTAGCTTAGGTGTGAATGAGTGATCGTGTGTGTGCAGTGATTGTGACGTCTGTGAGAGGGTTTTGTCAAGGGGTGAGTGTGCTGGTGGTACTTCTTTATTCCTCATCCCACTCCTTCCGAAACCTCCTTCAAAAACACCCTACTCATAGTGATGTACCTGCAACTAGGCCCCGGAGAGTTCATACTCCCCCAACCCCTCAGCAAAATGAACTTAGTAAACTGATGGATTTCATTAATATTGTGTTCATATACAGCAGGCATGATGGACCAAATTGCCTTCTCCTTTGTCTAAGTTCCTTGCATTTCAAAGAACTAGTACACCCGCTTACTACGGGAGGGGCAGAAAGGGTCATTCCTCTTTGGGGTACATAGATTACAGTCGATCTATGGTCTAGTCTCAAGAACATTGGGTGTGATTTATTGTCAAGGCTCAAAATTTAGTGTCAACGCTGTTTTGTGTTTGATTTAGTGTCAACGTGCAACCTCATTGACGGCTATGGCGGGCAAATTCGCTCGGGGGAGAAGACCCCCTTGGGGAGGTGGGGGGGGGGGGCAAGTGAATGCGCTACAACCTTCATTATGTAACCCTTCGTCATCCTGTCACGTTTGGTTGAGATTGGATAAGTAACGACAGAATGTACTGGCGTCAAAAATTCATCAGACAGACACAAATGGCGTATTTTAGTATGATTCCTCTTTCCTTGTTGCTCTGTCTCCTGCAAGTCCCACAGGGTTTTCAGATGATGCTTCTGACCCCCAAATAATGTTAAGTATCTTAAATATAATTTGCTTGGCACGGTAAACCGAGGAGTATCTAGGGCCACCATATATCATGGCACACACCTTTAAAGAGATGGAAAAATCTGACATGACCACAATGTCCATTTAGGAAAGTTTGGAAAGATCAGGCTTTAAGAGTGAGCAGAACGAACACCAAATTGATGATCGTTGATGATTAATAGCAGAGCAAATCTGATACTCCATTCATAGACCCTGACACATTACTCAAAAGTAAATGAATACCTATTGGATGATCATTGAGAGGATCATGACATTAAGACGAACGGACCAAGGACAAGGTGCTGATAGTTGGGATCAGATCAGATGGACATGTCACATTTGATACTTTGCTCATGGAAGCAAAAACAGGTAAGAGAAAATGACAGAGAGAAGGTTTACAAGACAGTCGATCAGAGCTGGTCTTAAAAAAAAAACGATGGCATTGATTAAACTTGGGTTGGTTGATCAGACAAAGTGAGTTTGGCAAATTGACAGTTTGTAAATTGGCCTTTTAAAATAAATGTATGAGGTCATGTTGAAAATAAATTCGTTCTATTATTTTTCTCCAAAAAGGCAAATATGTTGGAATTACTATTTTACTAGGGCATGCCCGTACTATATATATCTCTAAAATTATATCCCCCCCCCCCCCTCTATTTACATGAAATGGTTTGGTCCAAAGCGAACGGCTTGCGAGTACGGTGTTTTTTATCGGACCCGTGGAATTATAGATAGTAGTTTTAATTAGTTTTAAAACATAGTTTAACGGCAACATAGTTTTCCAACGTGAAATAAATGAATACGCTCTCAAATGTGCCGTCCGAGGCAGAGTCTGTTCGCCACGTTCGGCACACGTGATAGCTCGCTGCTCTCTGATTGGTTGAATCGTTTTTTGGACATAGCTCGGTAACTACTTCTGCGATTAATTTAAAACCTTGAAAAGGCACATCCTCGGGTCCCCAGCAATATACCTGGCAAGTTTAAAGTATATCGGACCCGTGGTTGTCGAGAAACAGCGGTCACAGACAAACATACAAACATACAAACATACAAACATACAAACAAACATACACACAGAGATTAGTGGAATTATAGATAGATAACCAATAAACTGGTGAGTTGATGTCCGTTGGTCATGGTTTGCTGGAGGTCCTCAATGTCAGATATGAGATCAGGGCCGTCTCTCTGGACATATCTCTTGCTTTTGATCCAGTTTGGCATCCTGTCTTGCTCTCCACAATTCTGCCTCAACTGTCTGCCTATAGAATCCAAGGCCAATTCCACACATGGCTTACTGACTTCCTCTACCCTCGTAGCCAACGGGTGGCTCTCAATTCAATACTCTTATCCCCTCTCCCTTGCAAGGCTGAAATGCCTCATGGCAGTGTTCAGGGCCCAGTCCTATTCCTGATCTTCATCAATGATCTCTGTGGCTCTCTGGAAAATCCCCTTTTTCTATTTGCTGATGATTCCACCCTCTGTCGTGACATCCCTCATCCTTCAGACAGGCAGAATGCAGCCTCTTCCCTCTCTTCGGACTTTGAAAAAAAAATCACAAGCTGGTCGAAGACTTAAAATACGTCTTTAAATCCTGACAAATCACACACTCTCACTATCTCTCTGAAAGGACAGTCTGGAAAACCCTCCTATCGACTTTCTTAACAATCTTCTTGAGGAATTTCGGTCTTTCAAACTTCTGGGTCTCATTATCAGCCATGATCTTTCCTGGGCAAGCCACATTTCAAAGCTGGCCTCCAAAGCCATCCGCCAACTGGGCATCCTCCGTCTTACAAAGTCCTTCTTTGGCACACCTGAACTCCGATCCACCTACAAGGTCTTCATCAACAGCTTGATGGAATACTGCCCTCCTCTGTGGGCTGGTTCCCCTGACACATCTTTATCACCTTGATGCCATGGAAACCAAAACCAAGACCAATGCAGATAGGTCGGTGGTCTCTCCATATTCTACCATCTCCTTTCTGGTCTTGCACCATCTGCTCTTTACGTGCTCTGTCCCCCCCACAATTCTGCAGGACTCACACGGTCCACCATCAACTCCCTTCTGGTGAAACTACCTAAAACCAGTATCACTTCTCACCTCCACTCATTTGTTACTCTTTTTCCTGCCCGTGGAAACAACTTCCACATCCTCTTCAATCTCACTCTTCCTCCAGGTTTGAAGACAGCTGTTCAGCACCATCTCAGATCGTCCCCAATCCTAAACCATGATCTTTTCCACGCTCGTTAACCCCACCCAAATCCCTCCTCCTTCCAATTTTCCCTCCTTGGAGTTTCCTTCTGTATCCATCTTGTCCACTCCATGCATCCTCCCCTGCCCCTCATTCCTCCCCACACACATTATTTGTCCAAGTCTCCCTCTATATTGGCCTTCAACTCTGCTGTTAGTGTTTTACCCCTCTCTCTGCTGCTCCTTTTGAGCGTTTTGCGTCCTGTTTTTCTCTGTTATGTTCTGATGTGTTCACTGTACTAAACTCTTCCACGAGCCTCGACTATGTACACAAAAAAAAATCTGCGAAAATAAAGTAACATCATTGATCTCGCATTTTCGGCTGCAGTGTCGAAGCTCCAACCGTAGCCTCAGGTCGGGTTCGAAGGATCAAATTAACACCCAACCCCCGTTTAAACCCACGAACCCCTTTATCGACCTATTTCTTTTTTTCTTCAAAAGAAACAATATTCATCGAGTTTATTATTTGATCATAAACACGATATACAAGGTCATTGTATTTTACAATTAAATGGCAGAGGGATAGGTTGTCGGTAACTTCGTTTATCCACCTGTTAATAAATACTCGAATGAATGAAGGATATTGAGAAAGATTGGGAAGTGTTGGGAAAGGTTTCCTCACTTCCTTTTCCGCCTATAATCACTATATAAATGCTTGTTTCTCACTTTTTTCCGGTGGTTGTTCTTACACTCATTTTTTTTACCCCCACCTCTCTCTCTCTCTTTCTTTCTTTTTGTCTGCAAAGGAATCACAAAGTTATGGGACGGCAACTTTATTTAAACACACACACACACACGGACACCCACACCCACACATGGGGACACACACACACACACACACACACACACACACACACACACACACACACGGACACCCACACCCACACATGGGGACACACACACACACACACACACACACACACACACACACACACACACACACGGACACCCACACCCACACATGGACACACACACACACACACACACACACACACACACACACACACACACCTCTGTGCAAAAGAACCCCCTCTCCCGCCAATTTTCTACAATGCTGAATTCGCACCCATTGACTCACGTGACGATTAAATTGTGGATTCTCCATCAATTCCGATCCTTTGCGTTTGACCACGTGGGGGCGATATTTGAGCATTTTCGCTTTACCATGGCGTGGATTTCCTGATATTGACCCTCCCTTCCTTCCCCTTCCCTGCCCAATTTTCTTATTTTCCACCCGTTTATTTCTCTTTTTCTTAATTCTCTTATCAAATAAATTCTCAACTCTGTGCCTTGTGCGTACGTAATATGCAGATGACGAGCGGGCATTTCGATTTTAGGAGACAGAAGACTTTTGACCCGTCACCATCCCCTATCTGTCTATCAACCCACTATTTGGACTCATTTACTCTTGATATGCACAACACTGACAACGATACAATTATATTCATTCCTCTTATAAAATGAATCTGATTTCGAGCTCACGGATTTTGAGGCCAAAAGTCGATTCGCGATTGTTTTTCACACTTGGAATGGGAGACTCGTGATCCTCGGCACGTGTTTCTCATTTGTGGATTTACCGGCAGAATCGCCACCAGGCTCGGAGCCATGACCCGGCGCTTCCTGTACTGTTGGCGGGGAAAGCCCCGGAGTCTGCACAATGCAAACCACGTGTCCTGCTGATCTTTTGTACAAAGAAACCCTCACCTCGCTCTGATACATCGTTTACCAATTACCCCCCTCCACACCATCACCCCTTCCTCACCACACAATCGCCGCCCCCCACTTCACACCATCACCCCTTCCTCTCCAAACCATCGCCTCCCCCCACTTCACACCATCACCCCTTCCTCACCACACCATCACCCCTTCCTCTCCACACCATCACCCCTTCCTCACCACACCATCACCCCTTCCTCTCCACACCATCGCCTCTCCCCATTTCACACCATCACCCCTTCCTCACCACACCATCACCCCTTCCTCACCACACCATCGCCCCTCCTCCTCCTCACCATCACCCTTTCCTCACCACACCATCGCCTCTCCCCACTTCACACCATCACCCCTTCCTCACCACACAATCGCCTCCCCCCACTTCACACCATCACCCCTTCCCCTCCACACCATCACCCCTTCCTCACCACACCATCGCCTCTCACCACTTCATACCATCACCCCTTCCTCACCACACCATCGCCCCTCCTCCTCCTCACCATCACCCTTTCCTCACCACACAATCGCCTCCCCCCACTTCACACCATCACCCCTTCCTCACCACACAATCGCCTCCCCCCACTTCACACCATCACCCCTTCCCCTCCACACCATCACCCCTTCCTCACCACACCATCGCCTCTCACCACTTCATACCCTCACCCCTTCCTCACCACACCATCGCCCCTCCTCCTCCTCACCATCACCCTTTCCTCACCACACCATCGCCTCTCCCCACTTCACACCATCACCCCTTCCTCACCACACCATCGCCCCTCCCCCTCCTCACCATCACCCATTCCTCACCACACCATCGCCTCTTTCCCTCCAGACCATCACCCATTCCTCACCACACCATCGCCCCTCCCCCTTCACACCATCACCCCTTCCTCACCACACCATCGCCCCTCCCCCTCCACACCATCACGCCTCCCCCTCCACACCATCGCCCCTCCCCATCCACACCATCACCCCTTCCTCACCACACCATCGCCTCTCTCCCTCCAGACCATCACCCCTTCCTCACCACACCATCGCCCCTCCCCCTTCACACCATCACCCCTTCCTGACCACACTATCGCCTCCCCCCACTTCACACCATCACCCCTTCCTCACCACACCATCGCCCCTCCCCCTCCACACCATCACGCCTCCCCCTCCACACCATCGCCCCTCCCCCTCCACACCATCGCCCCTCCCCCTCCACACCATCACCCCTTCCTCACCACACCATCGCCTCTCCCCACTCCACACCACCACCCCTTCCTCACCACACCATCGCCTCTCCCCACTCTACACCATCACCCCTTCCTCATCACACCATCGCCACACACCATCACCACACACCATCGCCACACACCACCCCTTCTGTGTTGTTTCACCAAAATAACACCAATTTAGCTCTGTCCAGTGGCTTTTATTGTTTGAGCAGCAAACACAACTCCGCTTCCCCAGGCCCGCCAACCTGGAAGTGACGTGTACTACCAGGAAATGAGCAATTGCTACTCAAGCAACCTGCCTCTGTGGGCCAGAAATTGCACCTGTAAATGTGACATCTCTAGTGCAATTAAGGTAAACAATGAACTCGTTTCTCCCATACAGGTTCAGAGAGGGGTACGGCAGGGTTGCCCATTCTCAGGATTGCTTTTTGCATTAGCAATGGAACCATTACTTTGTACGCTCAGGGAGAATATCTCTGGCCTGACGTGTTTCCCCAAGGAGTCCACCGTTGACTATATCAGCGTATGCAGATGATGTGTGCGTCATAATCAGAAACAACCAGGATATTGATGCTCTTGTTAAAGCCTTGAGAACCTTTTTCCAGGCTTCTTCCCTGAAAGATAATTGGAGGAAAAGCAAAGCTATTTGGATGCCTTACCTTCATAGTTGCCTCCCTGTCTCGACACATCTACCTCCTCTTCCAGAAAACGTAGAATGGAAGGCAGATGGTATCGACTACCTTGGTGTGTCCCTCGGTTCCACACAATTTATGAAAAAGAATTGGGAAGGCTTGATTGGAGAAATGGAGAGGAGACTGAACCTGTGGAAAAAGCCCTACCGCACCTTTCATTTAAGGGCCGTGTCTTAGTTGCCAATAACTTGGTTGCTGCAACTTTATGGCATCGTTTTATTTGCCTACAACCGCCGGAAGTGCTGCTTGCAATGATTCAGGCCAAACTTGTGGACTTTTTTGGGGGAGGCCATCATTGGCTGCAGCCAAACATAACATGTCATGCTTCATCTGAAGGAGGCCAAAGCCTTGTTCACGTGAAATCCCGCCTCATGGCCTTTCGCTTGTGCTCCATTCAGCGCCTTCTATATGTTGAGCACCTGCCAAACTACCCATTGGCCTGTCATATTTTGCAACAGGCGGGCACACTCGGCTATGGTCGTGAAGTATTCCTGACCCACCTCAAGTATGTGGATACATCAACGCTCCCTACATTCTACCAGAGCCTTATCAATGCCTGGATAGGTCTTACAGTGAGTTGCAAAGTGGACACATACTCCCCAGGGATGTTTGAAGTTGAACCTCTGTTTTTCAACCCTCTCTTCCCTGATGTATTCAAGAGCCGTGATTTGTGCCAACGCTTCATTGATGCAGGCATGAACAAAGTATGGCACCTACGGCCAGACTCTGGTGTAGGGTGGAAGACTGTGGAAGACATTTCAAATACGACTGGAATTTGGTCCAAGAGGACAATCGGCTTAATATTGAGGAAAGTCGAACAAAAAGGTCATCAGCTACGGGTATTATGGACTCAGAATACACATGGACATCCTGATGAGTCATATTTCCCGAAACTGATTTTTGACTGCTCCCCCAGAAAACTTCCACCTGTTAGCACTGGGACAAATGAATTGCAAGCTGCAAGCAGCAAGAGCCTGTATAGGTGTTGCGTGTCCGTAATTCTCGGTGTTTCTCCATTAAACAGAGTAGCACGCTGGAAGAGACTACTCCCTGCCGGGCCCCCCACTGAACCTGTATGGGAAGCGATGTATTGTAAGCAAATCACCAAAAGAACAGGGGATCTCCAGTGGCGCATTGCCCACTGGATCATCCCATGCAATACATATGTGAGGAATTTTGCCCCAATATCTGCATTCTGCCCCTTTTGCTATGTAAATGAGGATGTATTTCATTTTTTCATTGGCTGTGAAAGACTTTTTCCATTATTTAACTGGTTGAACTTTGTGTCACACAAATTGAATTTCAGATTTACTTTTCGTTCCTTTATTTTTGGGTTCAAAAAGGAACGTCAACATGACAAAAATTATGAACTGTTGTGTTTTTTTGTAGCGACAGCATAACTTGCTACATACTTGTCAAGAAAGGAGAAGCGTAACGGTAAACCTCTTCACCAATTCAACGTCATGACGTTTTTCACTGCGCTTGTTTCTGCAAGGTTAAAACTTGAATTTTATTTTTCCAAGACCATGGCTGAACTTGATGTGTTTGTGGAAAAATGGTGTTTGGAAAATGTCTGTGAAGTCCGCCAAAATGAGTTGGTATTATCTCTTTCTTAAATAATCAAGTCTTTCTATATTTTCGTAGTATTGCTTTATTTTATGTTTTTGTAGAAATTTACTGATTCATTTTTATACTCTCGTTGTTTCCTTGCTTTCATATTCTCTCTTGTTTTGTTGGGATTTTTGATTTGTAAATTGTACAGACACACACTTTTATAATTTTGTAATAAAAGGACCTCAAAGGTCAAAGTCTATCTCTCTCTGTCTGTCTCTCTGTCTCTGTCTTTCTGTCTGTGTCTCTCTCCCTCTCTCTCCCTCTCTCCCTCTCTCCCTCTCTCACCCTCCCCATCCCGGCGGCAGGTGTACATTGTGTTTCCTGCATCCAATGTGGACAAGGTGATCAACGCGGTATTTACGTTTCGTGTGGATAATCACGAGTACCAGGTATATGCGTCCACGGAAACGTTAAAATGTTTCGGCTGTGGGAACTTTGGGCTTCTAAAACGGTTTTGTCCACAAATTGCCCCCGCAGTGGCCGAGCAGACAACACCCCCTGATACTGTGACAGAAAACGTACCATCGACATCGAAAACCTCCGAAAATGATAACGTTTGGGATGGTTTTACACTCGTCTCCTCTTTGAGAAAGAGGAAAACATCTCGGAATGTCCCTCCACCCCGTAAGGAAAAGAAGGTGGTGTTAGACTCCGATGCATTGGACTCAGTACCACCTGATAAAACATCGATGAGTAATCGATATGAAGTATTGCTAAATATGAATGCAGATCCTCTGCCTGCTGCCGATATGGACCCTCAGCCTAATGTGGAGGGGTTGCATGCGCTACCTCCAGATGAGGTTGGAGTGCAAACTACGTTAAATCCTTGTGCGGATTATGACAAGTCGGGTCGAGACTCGACTGGGGGGCAAAAATAGCAAATTTCGACCCCTCAGTGTTCCAACGCACCTGACGGCGATCTTTCAAATCAAATAGTCGTTGTACCGGCCAATTTAGAAAATGTACCTGAGCACAATGATTGTCCCGAGGAAGAACCTCAAATTGTGCAACAGGTTGCAGAATCGCCCCTCCCCCCACATTACCCGGGGTTCTGGTGGAACCTCTCCCTCAACCTGCTCCAGTGCTCCTACAGAAACAGGGCAGGATGACACCTGCACACCACAGAGTATTCTGGTGTCTCAAGAGCCAGGGGTCCCAGATAGTGCTTCTGACATGTCTGAGGAGGAATCCTATGACATTGAGCAATTCCCCACATACAATTATTCCAACGTCTTACCATCGCAAATACTCAAGTTCCTGCACCAGACTTTTAAAAAGATATATTGAAATAAAAGATCATTTTTCTGATCTACATGGGTTTATTGAAACGGCAAGGTGTATTATTTGCCGACCCAGTGACCACAATTTCACGGAACCCCAATGCAGCAGGCTTAAACACATTGTTAAGGTAAAAAACGAACTAAAAGGATGATATGCATATTTCCCTTTCCTTACCTCTTTTACATCTCGATGACTATCTTTGGTAGCCTCAATATAAATGGTGGTGCGAGCCAGTCTAGGATGCTCCAAGTAGTCAACCTTGTAAGGCAACGGAAACTAGATATGGCTTTCTTACAACAACCCCACTCTACTCCATCGTCTCACGCTATATGAAATCGAATGATGAAAAAGGCCGGCTACTTTAGCGATTCAACCTCTCGTACAGCAGGAGTTGCCTTTCTAATTAATCACCATTTTTGCCCGCTCCAACTCTCATTTCAGGAAATAATCCCAGGTCACTTAGCTTCACTGGATTTTGTTGTTGGAGACATAAATTTTACTTTAATAAATGCATATGCCCCTTCAAAGGGAAAAGACCTACGAACCTTCTATGACAGGTTACGACTCCACATGATGCAGTTAGACTTACAGAAGTGCATTATAATGGGGGGTGATTTTAATTGCACCCTGCAACCTGAGTGCGATCGGAATGGTGCAGAACCTCACCCCGGACCAGCCAGACTGTTATCTATAATAATAATAATAATAATAAGAGATTTTGGTTTTCAAGATATCTGGCAGATACAAAATCCAAGAACCCATCAATTTACCTGGTGTAAGGTTGCTGGCCAGGCTTGATTGATTTTATATTGATTTGCCCATTACCATGAGTTACCATATAGGGTTATCTCCAAATCGCCACTCTTTTTGGAAACTAAACATTTCCATATTAGATAACCCCTCCTTTAGGAATGCCTTTGAAAGGGTGTGGTCTAATCTGATAGGCTCCAAATCCAGTTTTAAGGACCAGCGATTGTGGTGGGACAACACAAAGGTCCAAATTAGAAGTTTCTGTCAGCAGTTTTGTTTTCTAAACACACAGGTAGAACGCAGAATGAAAGTGGAGCTGGAGAAGGAGATTCTCCAGATTCAAACAAAATTTAAAAACCCATCCTACCCCCCAAAAGAAACTAAGACTATGTGAGAAGAAGACTCTTCTTAATAATATAATTACTAATCAAACCCAAGGAGCGCTAACGAGACTACGCTTTCAGCACCTTTACCTCCTGGATACTCCGACCCGGTTTTTCTTTGATTTTGAAACAAAATTTCCTCATTCCAAAATTACTGCTTTGAAATGTCCTGATAATTCGATCACGACTAACCCGGTCGAAATTAAGAAGGATGCAAGACTCTTCTTCTCTATACTTTACCAGGCAACAGATGTCGTCGCAGAACTTGTTCCTATTTTGTTTGATGGTGTTGGTACGCTAACTCCAAAGCAAAGAACGGATTTGGAGTCACCACTCACGCTTGAGGAACTTTCTGTTGCCCTTAAAAGCCTGGACAGAGGGAAATCACCTGGCCTGGATGGTCTGCCAGTAGAGTTCTTCGAGAAATTTTGGGACTTCATTGGACCTGATTTGCTTCTGGTTTTCCTGGAGAGCTTGAAGAAGGGTGAACTTCCACTGAGCTGCAGGAAAGCCGTGCTTACTTTGCTTCCTAAAAAAGGAAATTCATTGCTCATATCACAGTGAAGGCCAGTGTCCTTATTGTGTACGGACTACAAAATTTTCTTAAAGGCTTTGGCTTTGCGTCTCTCACCCCTACTAGAAGACATTATACACATGGACCAAACTTATTGTGTTCCTGGTTGCAATATTCAGGATAATATCTCTGTTGTCCGAGATGTCATTGAAATCTGTGAGATTAATTATGAAAGTTGTGGCTTGGTCTTCCTCGACCAGGAGAAAGCTTTTGACTGTGTTTCTCATACATATCTTTTTGAAGTGCTAAAATGTTTTGGTTTTGGACCTCTCTTTCTATCCCATATACAGTTATGTTACTCAAACATATCGGCTATTTTAAAGATAAATAATGAACTTGGACCTCCCTTTTGTGTTGGGAGAGGGGTAAGGCAGGGTTGCCCTCTGTCAGGAATTTTGTATGCTTTATCCCTTGAGCCCCTCTTAAATACCTTTTGGAAGTCCTTGTCTGGTGTTATACTATTGGAACCCACCCCTTAAAAGCATTGCTTATGCAGATGACATCTGTGTCTGCATCAGACAGTCAGAAGACGTTGGTTTGATGATGAGTACATTGGATCTCTTCAGCAGGGTATCATCTGCCAAGATAAATTGGACAAAAACAGAAGCGCTGTGGCTTTAACCCTCTACCTATCCCCTACCTGCTCCCCTATTTCCTCTCCCTGCCAATCTTTCATGGAGAAGAGATGGGATTAGATTCCCAGGGGTCTTCCTTGGCCCTGGAAATTTTGTGAGGCATAACTGGGAAGGCTTGTTGGCACACATTGAAGTACTTTTACTGAAACGGAAGAACTTGCTCTGCCAACTGCCCTACTGAGGTAGGGTACTAGTCATCAACAGTCTGGTCACCACAAAGTTATGGTGTAAGGCTCTTTCCCTGCAGCTGCCCAAAACTCTGGTGGAGGACACACAAAAATGCATCACCCATTTCTTCTGGTCTGGAAAGAATTGGCTGAGACCAGAGATTCTAAACTTACCAACTGCAGAGGGTGGCCAAGGGCTTGTCAATGTCAAGTGCTGCATCATGGCTTTCTGCCTACAAACAACATGGTGCTTCTTGTTTGAACCATGTTTGGCCTGGAGACAGCTTACCAGCTGCATCTTATGTCAAGCGGGGAAGTTGGACCTTGCACAGGAGCTGTTGATGGAATCGACCAAGATAGACCTATCAATGCTACTTGTCTTGCACCAAAGCCGACTGAATGTGTGGCAAGCCTTTACCTGTCTCTGTGACCCCTCAACTTGTGTTCGATCCATGTTCTTCAATGAACCATTATTTCACAACTATGTATTTGGTGAGTGGGTGAATGAAAGCACCTTCATTCAACAGTTTATAAATGCCTCAGTAACAAAAGTGTGTCTTTTGAGAAATGCCTCCAATGACAGGTGGATAAGTGCTACCGCTCTGGCTTCGACGGTTGGCATTACATTGTGTCACAGAGTTGACAGCATTTTGAAAATGGTGCTTCGCATCTACTGTGCCTCAAATGGCTGGGCAAGCAACCGTCCCGTACCCTCCTCTGAATCTTCTCCACCCTTCCCCAATCTTTGTCTATCTGGTTCTCTTCGTTTGGAACCAATTAGTTTTGGCCGCTCTCTATCCTTTTCTGGGAGCAATCGAAAGACCCTGTCTGTGCAATGCTTAAAAGTCCTTTTTCCTTTGTTGTCCTCCCCTGTACCCTGTAGATGGCCTGCAGTCCTGCAAAATACCCCTTTCCTTTACACTATTTGGGGGTGGTACTTTTAACAGCCTGTGCCGAAACGTGTTGGGGATCTTCAATGGAGAATTGCTGATTGGATCCTACCTACAAATTCCCTCATTCACCGCTTCACGCAAGCGATAAGTGAGCAATGTCCATTTTGTGGACAAACTGAAACCTTGCCCCATGCGTATGTACGCTGTGACCGGTTAACTCCTTTATTTGTTTTCTTTAAAATGTTACTTGCACAGTTTTCCTTTGTTTTTGATTTTCCTGCCTTTATTTTTGACCCTAGTGGGCGTTTCAATTCCCCAACAACAATTTTTATTTATTTATTTATTTTGCAAGCCAAGTTGGTAATATATAAGAACAGGAAATCAAAGATACGCAATGATTCTTAAAGTATCGATGTTTTGGAAATGTTTAAAGCTCTCTGTGTTTCAATAATTAAGCTGGAATTTTGTTGTTGTTCTGAGTTACAACTCTTTGAGAATCAGTGGTGTGTAAGAAATGCATTTTGCAAACTAGCTGAGGGTCAGTTAGTATTTACTATGTAGTTGATTTCCTTAATAATTTCTTGTTTGTTTGCTTATATTTTGTTTATTTATCATGTAAAGGTTTGTGCAACTGTGTGAGCGTTTTCTTTGAATCATCACTTATTGTTTTTTTATACATTTGTAATAAAAGGACATAAAAAGTCTCCATCTCCATCTCTCTATCTCTCTATCTCTATATCTCTATATCTCTCTATCTCTCTGTCTCTCTATCTCTCTATCTCTCTATATCTGTATATCTCTATATCTCTTTATCTCTCTATCTCTCTATCTCTATCTCTCTCTCTACATCTCTACATCTCTACATCTCTCCATCTCTACATCTCTACATCGCTACATCTCTACATCGCTACATCTCTACATCTCTACATCTCTACATCGCTACATCTCTACATCTCTACATCTCCATATCTCCATATCTCTACATCTCTACATCTCTACATCTCTACATCTCTAAATCTCTACATCTCTACATCTCCACATCTCCACATCTCCACATCTCCACATCTCCACATCTCTACATCTCTAAATCTCTAAATCTCTACATCTCTACATCTCTACATCTCCACATCTCCACATCTCCACATCTCTACATCTCTACATCTCTACATCTCTACATCTCTCCATCTCTACATCTCTACATCTCTACATCTCTACATCGCTACATCGCTACATCTCTACATCGCTACATCTCTACATCTCTCCATCTCTACATCTCTCCATCTCTACTTCTCTACATCTCTACATCTCTACATCTCTACATCTCTAAATCTCTACATCTCTACATCTCCACATCTCCACATCGCTACATCTCTACATCTCTACATCCCTACATCTCTACATCTCTACATCTCTACATCTCCATATCTCCATATCTCTACATCTCTACATCTCTAAATCTCTACATCTCTACATCTCTACATCTCTACATCTCTACATCTCCATATCTCCACATCTCCACATCGCTACATCTCTACATCTCTACATCCCTACATCCCTACATCCCTACATCTCTACATCTCTACATCTCCATATCTCCATATCTCCATATCTCGACATCTCGACATCTCTACATCCCTACATCTCTACATCTCCACATCTCTACATCTCCACATCTCTACATCTCCACATCTCCACATCTCCACATCTCCACATCTCTACATCTCTACATCTCTACATCTCCACATCTCCACATCTCCACATCTCCACATCTCCACATCTCCACATCTCCATATCTCTACATCTCTACATCTCTACATCTCTACATCTCTACATCTCTACATCTCTACATCTCCACATCTCCACATCCCCACATCTCTACATCTCTATATATCTATATCTCTATATCTCTATATCTCTATATCTGTATCTCTCTATATCTCTACATCTCTACATCTCTACATCTCTACATCTCTACATCTCTACATCTCTACATTTCTACATCTCCACATCTCCACATCCCCACATCTCCACATCCCCATATCTCTACATCTCTATATATCTATATCTCTACTGTACAGGGTGATTGAAACGTAACTCCCTATTTTAAAATATTTAGAAATTATTTATGTTTTGTAATATTTTTCTCAAATGTTTAGTGTTTGTTCCTTAATGTATGAGAATTTAATCTGTGTTGGTTTTTTTTCAGATTATGTTTTGTTTGAAATTCGGAAGCCCTACAAACATGGCTGGACGTCTTACCCTGCATGAGCGTGCCCAGCTAGCGGCACGTTACGAAGTTTGGAAATCCGTTGTTCAAGTGCAAAGATGGTGGAGGACCATTAAAGGAGCACATGCTCAAGTTGAGGCAAAGACGATCAAGAATTGTCATGCAAAACTCATGGCTACAGGATCTGTATCTGATACTCGAAGAAGCGGTCGCCCTTCCAAGTCCAGTGACCCGGAGACAGTGCAAGCAGTTCAAGAAATGTTTACACATAGCCCAAGAAAGTCAATTCGACAAGCAGCAAGGGAAAGTGGGCTCTCTTTTCACACAGTACGAACTGTGCTCAAAAAGGAGCTTAAATGGCATGCTTGGAAGCCGCACTACTGTCAAGCACTCTCTGCTGAAGACTGCGACATTCACATGGAGTTTGGGGAGGTGATGCTGGCTTGGTATGAAGATTGGTCTGATCTCTTTAAAAATATCCTCTGGTCTGATGAAGCGGTATTTCACATCGGTGGGTTTGTGAACCGCCACAACTGCTATTACTGGGCAGGAGAAGATCCTCGTGTTATTTCTGAAAAAACGTAATATCGGCCCAAGGTAACGGTGTGGTGTGGAATGACCACACCGTGTTTGTAGGGCTTCCGAATTTCAAACAAAAAATAATCTGAAAACAAACCAACACAGATTAAAGTCTCATACATGAAGGAAACAACACTAAAAATTTGAGAAAGATATTACAATAAATAAATGATTTCTAAATATTTTAAAATAGGGAGTTACTTTTCAATCAACCTGTATATCTCTATATCTCTATATCTCTATATCTCTATATCTCCATATCTCTATATACAGACTTGGCATTCAATATGGAATATTTTTTTTTTCTTGACTTGGGTTTACTTTCTGAACTCGGTATGTCAATCTGGTGAGTTTCTTTTATGCTTCGGTGATTTCTTTGTTAAAAGAACCATGTCACTGATTGTCTGTCGCAGCAAGAAGTCAATAACAGGATTATATCACAGGTGGCGTGACAAAATGTATGGACAGGTACATTTGACGATTGGCTTCACAATCGGGTATATAAGGGTTGTTACGTTCTGTATTAGTGGAAAACAACTGCTGCACGTCTACAAAATTTATTGCCGCTTCCCCTGGAGATGGTCCGTCAACTCGACAATGCTGTTTGCCATTTAGTGGTGGCTTTACGAAATTCCGGCATGAAACAGCGTGCTATTGCTCGGCAGTATGACATCACTCAAGGTCAGGTGTCAAAGATCCTGAAACTAAATCCTCAGAGGGGTGTCCCTACTCCAATACCGAGGCCAAGACGTCCCCGCAGAACCACAAGGAGGGATGATCGCCAGCTGCACCGGTTAGTCGGCAATGGCCGTACCAAGTCAGCTAATCGGCTTCGGGCTGAGTAACAGCAACTGACAAATGTGCCTGTATCCAGAAAGCTAGTCAACCAACGACTGGTTCAAGCAGGCTATCGTGCCAGGTGTCCCCTGAGAAAGCCACGCCTGACCAGACAACACTGCCAGCGCCGATTGCAGTGGGCCAGAGAGCACCGTCAATGGCAGCCAGGACACTGGAATCACGTGATCTTCAGTGACGAGTCTAGATTTCTGGTCTATCGTCAAGATGGCTGCGTCCGAGTGCGCAGACAAGTGCATGAAGCCTCCAACAAAGATTGTATCGTGCCAAGAGTCCAAGCTGGAGGTGGTGGGGTGACCGTTTGGGCTGCTTTTCATGCAGGGGGCAAAACTGACCTGGTTGTTCTGAATGGAATCCTGAACCAGTTCAAGTACAGGGCCATTCTGGAAGAAACATTGCTTCCATTTGTTCGTGCAGCCTTTAGAGGAAACATTTTCTTCCAAGATGACAATGCACAGCCTCAACGTGCTCGCATGATCCAACACTTTCTTGCTGACCGTGGTGTAGGGCATATGGAGTGGCCTGCCATGTCCCCGGCTTTGAATCAGATAGAGAACTTGTGGGCAGAAATAACGCGTCAAATGGACCACTTGGACCAGCAGCTGACCTCTGTGCATAAATTGCAGCAGGCTATTGTCACTGCATGGCAAGCGATTCCTGTCCAAACCTTGGCAAACCTCGTGAACAGCATGCCTCAACGTGTACGTGCTCTCCTGAATTCTCGTGGGGGTTACACGAAGTACTGAACTGTAATTTTACTGTCCGTAATCCCAGTCGTAATTTAACTTTTGTTTTTGTTAAAATAAAATTTGGCTAATGTGCAAAATAAAGAGATACTTCTGGAAAACGTGCAGAAAACGTGCTTCGTGCAGCTGCTCCTGGACTCTGTGTCCTTTCCTCCTGACAAGGTGGAAAAGTTTCTGTCAACCCTCCACTCTGATTCTGCAACTGGTCCTGACGGCATCAGCCCACGGGTCCTAAAATCATGTTCTTCTGCTCTTTCACTCCCTCTTTCTGTTCTCTTCACACTCTCTTTTGCTCAAGGTCATCTGCCATCTGCTTGGAAATCAGCCAACATCACCGGTTTGCACAAAAAAGGTGCAAAAACAGATCCCAGCAACTACAGACCAATCAGACTTCTCCCAATTATCAGCAAAGTCATGGAATCCATCATTGCTTCAGATATTAAATCTTTCCTCTTCTCCAATGGCTTGATCTCTGATCATCAATTTGGTTTCAGACCTGGTCATTCTACTCTGGACATGCTGCTTCTGCTTTCTCAACAATGGATGGAGGTCCTCAATGCCAAACAGGAAATTAGAGCTGTCTCCCTTGACATTTCACGTGCCTTCGATACGGTCTGGCACCCTGCTCTGCTTACCAAACTTTCCTCCTTTGGTATCCATGGAAATCTCCACGCATGGCTGGCGGACTTCCTCTCTGGTCATAGTCAACGTGTGGCCCTGAATGGGTTTCTTTCATCTCCTCTTCCTGTTCAGGCTGGAGTTCCCCAAGGTAGTGTTCTGGGCCCTGTGCTTTTTCTGGTCTTCATCAATGATCTCTCTGACTCTCTTGAAAATCCTCTCTATCTCTTTGCTGACGACTCTACTCTCTGTCGCTCCATTCCTCATCCCTCAGATCGGCAGTCTGCAGCCTCCTCACTCTCTGAAGACCTGGACAAAATCACAGACTGGTCAAACAAGTGGAACATGTCTTTCAATCCTGACAAATATCACACTCTTACAATGTCTCTCCGAAAGGACCGACTGGACAACCCTCCCATCTACTTTCTCAACAATCCTCTCCAAGAAGTTCTGTCGCTCAAGCTTTTGGGTCTCACTATCTGCCATGATCTTTCTTGGGAAAACCACATTTCCAAGCTGGCCTCCAAAGCCAGTCGCCGACTGGGCATCCTCCGTCGTGCGAAGTCCTTCCTTGGCACACCTGAGCTCTTCACCACATACAAGGCTTTCATCCGCAGCTCAATGGAATACTGTTCCCCCCTCTGGGCTGGTGCTCCTGCCTCACACCTTGCTCGGCTTCACGCTGTTGAGGCCAAAGCTTTCAGAATCATTGGAATCTCCTGCGATGTAGTCAACACCGAGGGCCTTTCACTCACTCACCGCAGGCAGGTTGGTGGTCTTTCTGTCTTCTACCGACTCCTCTCCGGCCTTGCTCCCCCAGCTCTCTCTGTGCTCTAACCCCCAATATTCCTACAGGTCGCACAAGATCTGCCTGCAACCCTCTTATGGTTAAACTGCCAAAGTCTGGGCTCTCTGCTCACCTTCACTCTTTCATTCCCCTTTTCTCCCGCCTCTGGAACAAACTCCCCCACTCCGTTCAATCCCACTCCTCCCTCCAGGTCTTTAAAACAGCTGTTCACCACCATCTCTTATCTTCCCCCATCGAAAACCTTGATCTTTTCTACCCCCGGTAATTCACCCCAGAGTCCTTGCAGTGTTCATATGTTTCATTCCTCTCCCACCTCCCCCCAAGTCCTCCCGATGTCCCTGCTCTCAAATGTTGTGTTTGTGTCCTTCCCCCTCTTCCCCCTCTCTTTTGTGTCCTTCCCCCTCTCTCCCCATCTTGTCTGCCGCTCCCCTTGTTTTTTGTGTTTTGTGTGTCGGTTTGTCTTTTTGTGTGATTAATGTTAGCTCTTTCACGAGCCTCGATCTTGTATACAAAAAAAAAAGAAAAAAAAAAAAGAAGTTTAACACAGTACTGTCCATGAATTGAGTTCGATATCAGTTTACATCACTTTCAAGGATCAATTTATTTGTTTCGAAATGTCAAATGTGGTTTTTGTTTCTTGTAAAGGTCACATTAACAAAATCTAGAATAATTTCAACATAATTCCAATGAACTTTTGGTTCTAAGACATCTTGAAAAGTAAGTTCACCCACACAAAAAAAATATTCCATATTAAATGCCAAGTCTGTATATATATGTATGTATATATATATATATATATATATATATATATATATATATATATATATATTGTTGCGGATATGGGATTTGGCCTCCATCCATATCCGCTTGTAAATATTCCCCTATTTCCCCAATACTCCCCAACTATCCCCAATCCCCCATTCCCTAGTCCCATTGTCTGTAAACAACACTCTGTAGAACCGACCTTCCCCTTTTTCCCCCATTAAATGTCGTGCCCAGGTTCACCGCATCTCACGTAGACAACTATAGGACATCTTGCTAGTTATTCTTAGTCTATGTCAGTTAAGGACTCGTTTCCATTAATTCTGACTCTTCGTTGCACCAGAATGTGATTGTATGGCACCAGTAGTGAGTTTAGGACCTCCCCATACCTCCTCCCATCTTCCTCATGAAACTACAACAACAACAACAACAACAACAACAACAACAACAACTACAACAACAGCGTGCGGGGAGTGGGCGTCCTCACTCCGGCTTGGTTAGCCGCCATTGCCCATGAGCTCCGACGGGGTTACCACGCAGGGGCTGTCTGTCAGCTCCTCATCAAGGGCGGAGCCCGGTAACCCCCCCGCACCCAATAAGAAGCGGCGGGCCGATTCCATCTGGGGCGGAGCTAACGAGCCGAGGGCGTGTCACTCCCCGCTGGATATACGCAGCGACTTACCGGAGGTGACGTCAGAGATGCGCCCCCAGCTTGGAAAGAGAAGTCGCCACCTCCGAGCGCTGAGAGACCTCCCTGCATCTTTTGGACCGCGCTATCCTGTCCCTGAGCCAAGGTGCACCTTGTGCTGTCCATCGACTACCTGCCCTTCCTTGCCATCAATCCCTGTGTGAGTCAGTCTTGTCCTGTTTATCTGTGGTCTGTCGGGGCTACTATAAGACCGTGATTAAGTGCCCACCTTCCTATGCTGTCCCTCTTGTCCTTGTAATCTAAACGTTCTGCATACAAATATTATAACCTCCTCCGGAGGTCTTGAGAACTGTACCCCTGGTGTCGTGTCATATAACCCAGCCGTTGTGTCCTTTCCTTAATTGATTTAGCATAGCGCGATTTGGCCAACGTTCGAGTGGAATCGGGTAAACTGTGCAGACGCGGTCATACCAAACCGCTCGGTAAACTAACATCCAAAACCGCGTCTGTAACAATATATATATATACATATATATACATATATATATATATATATACATATAAATACATATATATATATATATATATATATATACATATATATATATATACATATATATATATATACATATATATATATATACATATATATATATATACATATATATATATATACATATATATATATATACATATATATATATACATATATATATATACATATATATATATATACATATATATATATACATACATATATATATATATACATATATATACATATATATACATATATATACATATATATACATATATATACATATATATATATATATATATATATATATATTGTTACAGACGCGGTTTAGATGTTATGATGGGCCGAGCGGATGGTCCAACCGCGACCGTTACAGGATCCCCAATTGGCCCGATTCCACCCGACGTTGACCAGATCGCACCACAGATATTCAATCGGGAAACCTCTAAAGCGACCGAAAGAGAAGGAAAAAGAGAAGAAGACAGAGTACGGAGGAAGAACAGATTTATTATACACACACAAGCAATGGATGGAAGAAGCAGTCACACAGCGAATCGTTAACTTACACTATTCAATTTACTTAACCCCAGGACAACGATTAGGACAGACGACGTTCACACTTACACGGGGGAAATTGCAGGCAGGGATGGCGGAGGTGGGTTGCTGGAGAGGGAGGCAGGGTCGGAGGTAGCAGCTCTCAATTCCTCGTGTTTTTGGCGGGAAAACCCTCGGTCGCGTATCCGCTGCCGATGCTTTAGACGTCACGCGCTGGCTCGGTCACACCTGCTCCTCTCCTCCTGGTGGAGCCGTCTCCCTCCTCTCAGTGCGTCTCTCCAAAGGTTGTTTCCTTTCCAAGTACCTCTCCTTTTTGGCTTGGAGCGTCTCTCCTCTCACAGCTCACAGTTCAGCTCACAGCTCCTCTCGCATGTCACCTCTTCGCTCATCTCCCATCTGGTGAAGCAGTCCCGTCCAGTCGCTTTTATCACTCGGGGCGGAATCAAGCCGCCGGCTGCGAGGACACGCCTACCGGGTCGCTAACCGTGGTGCTGGTTGGCTGTTAGGGCTGTCCGATTCCTCCTTTGATCAGGACGATGTGCCACGCCTGTTAGTTGGCGGCTCCTACCCCCCCCCCCCCTCTTCTCCGAGATGAGCACATGGGCAATGGCGGCTTGCAGGATTGAACACCACTCGCACCCCTTTTGAAAGGAACTTTGGAGAGCGGAGATGTTTGGGGAAATTGAAAGGGCCTACGCTTATTTTGTTTGATACAATGCAAAGTCAATCTAGTGGGAAACACATATTTAGCCTACATAGAATAAGGAAATACACTATTTAAAAAGATATATCGTGGCCTGTGTGTAAGTTTCATGGAATTAACTAGGAGGACGGCTGCGACCATTATTTACATTACGAGGGTGTTACACACAACAAAACCATACTTTTCACATTCGTTACACTTCCTCCAAAATTGTTACACTTCTCAAAAACCGTTACACTTCTCAAATTCGTTACACTTCTCAAAACCGTTACAATATATATATATATATATATAGATATATATAGATATATATAATATATATATATATATATATATATATATATATAGATAGAGGCCCTCTGGCTTCCAATCCTCTTCCAATGCCCTCTGGCTATAGCCCTTCCAATGCCCTCTGCTATAGCCCTTCCAATGCCCTCTGGCTATAGCCCTTCCAATGCCCTCTGGCTATATATATATCTCTAGCTCTATATTTCTCTATCTCTCTATCTCTACATATCTATATCTCTATATCTCTATATCTATATATCTCTATATCTCTATATATCCATATCTCCATGTCTCTATATCTCTGGCTAATGCCCTCTGGCTATAGCCCATTTAATGCCCTCTGGCTATAGCCCTTCTAATGCCCTCTGGCTATAGCCCTTCTAATGCCCTCTGGCTATAGCCCTTCTAATGCCCTCTGGCTATAGCCCTTCTAATGCCCTCTGGCTATAGCCCTTCTAATCCCCTCTGGCTATAGCCCTTCTAATGCCCTCTGCCTATAGCCCTTCCAATGCCCTCTGGTTATAGCCCTTCCAATGCCCTCTGGCTGTGGCCCTTCCAATACCTCTGGCTATAGCCCTTCTATTGCCCTCTGGCTATAGCCCTTATAATGCCCTCTGGCTATAGCCCTTCCAATACCATCTGGCTATAGTCCTTCCAATGCCCTCTGGCTATAGCCCTTCCAATGTCCCTGGCTATAGCCCCTTCCAATGCCCTCTGGCTGTAGCCCTTCAATGCCCTCTGGCTATAGCCCTTCCAATGCCTCTGGATATAGCCCTTCCAATGCCCTCTGGCTATAGCCCTTCCAATGTCCCTGGCTATAGCCCTTCCAATGCCCTCTGGCTGTAGCCCTTCCAATGCCCTCTGGCTATAGCCCTTCCAATGCCCTCTGGATATAGCCCTTCCAATGCCCTCTGGGTATAGTCCTTCCAATGCCCTCTGGCTATAGCCCTTCCAATGCCCTCTGGGTATAGCCCTTCCAATGCCCTCTGGCTATAGCCCTTCCAATGCCCTCTGGCTATAGCCCTTCCAATGCCCTCTGGCTATAGCCCTTCAAATGCCCTCTGCTATAGCCCTTCCAATGCCCTCTGGCGATAGCCCTTCCAATGCCATCTGGCTATAGCCCTTCAATGCCCTCTGGCTATAGCCCTTCCAATGCCCTCTGGCTATAGTCCTACCAATGCCCTCTGGCTCTTGCCCTTCCAATGCCCTCTGGCTATAGCCCTTCCAATGCCCTCTGGCTATAGCCCTTCCAATGCCCTCTGGCTTTAGCCCTTCCAATGCCCTCTGGCTATCGCCCTTCGAATGCCCTCTGGCTATAGTCCTACCAATGCCCTCTGGCTCTTGCCCTTCCAATGCCCTCTGCTATAGCCCTTCCAATGCCCTCTGGCTTTAGCCCTTCCAATGCCCTCTGGCTATCGCCCTTCGAATGCCCTCTGGCTATAGCCCTTCTCATGCCCTCGAGCTACAGCCCTTCTAATGCCCTCTAGCTATAGCCCTTCTAATGCCCTCTGGCTATAGCCCTTATAATGCCCTCTGGCTATAGACCTGATAATGCCCTCGAGCTATAGCCCTTCTCATGCCCTCCAGGTATAGCCCTTCTCATGCCCTCGAGCTACAGCCCTTCTAATGCCCTCTAGCTATAGCCCTTCTTATGCCCTGTGGTTATAGCCCTTCTAATGCCCTCTGGCTATAGCCCTTCTAATTCCCTCCAGCTATACCACTGATAATGCCCTTGAGCTATAGCCCTTAGAATGCCCTCGAGCTATAGCCCTTATAATGACCTCTGGCTATAGCCCTTCCAATGCGCTCTGGCTATAGCCCTTCGAATGCCCTCTGGCTGTGGCCCTTCCAATGCCGTCTGGCCATAGCCCTTACAATGCCCTCTGGCTATACCCATTCCAATGCCCTCTGGCTATAGCCCTTCTCATGCCCTCTAGCTATAGCCCTTCTAATGCCCTCAAGCTAAAACCCTTCTAATGCCCTCGAGCGAAAGCCCTTCTCATACCCTCTTGCTCTAGCCCTTTTCATGCCCTCGAGTTGCAGCCCTTCTCATGCCCTCGAGCTATAGCCCTTCTCATGCCCTCTTGCTATAGCCCTTCTAATGCCACGAGCTATAGCGCTTCTCATGCCCTCGAGCTATAGCCCTTCCAATGCCATCGAGCTATAGCCCTTCTCATGCCCTCGAGCTACAGCCCTTCGAATGCCCTCTAGCTATAGCCCTTCTAATGCCCTCTGGCTATAGCCCTTCTAATGACCTCTGGCCTATAGCCCTTCTAATGCCCTCTAGTTACAGCCCTTGTCATGGCCCTCGAGCTACAGCCCTTCTAATGCCCTCTGGCTATAGCCCTTCTAATGCCCTCTGGCTATAGCCCTTCTCATAGCCCTCTGGCTATAGCCCTTCTAATGCACTCTGGCTATAGCCCTTCTCATGCCCTCTGGCTATGGCCATCCTCATGCCCTCTGGCTATAGGGCCTTCTATTGCCTAATGGCTATAGCCCTTCTAATGCCTCTAGCTATAGCCCTTTTAATGCCCTCTAGCTATAGCCCTTCTAATGCCCTCGGGCTATAGCCCTTCTAATGCCCTCTTGCTAAAGCCCTTCTAATGCCCTCGAGCTATAGCCCTTCTCATGCCCTCTTGCTATAGCCCTTCTCATGCCCTTGAGCTATAGCCCTTCTAATGCCCTCGAGCTACAGCCCTTCTCATGCCCTCGAGCTACAGCCCTTCTAATGCCCTCCCAGCTATAGCTCTTATAATGTCCTCTGGCTGTAGCCCTTCTAATGCCCTCTGGCTATAGCCCTTCTAATGCCCGCTGGCTATAGCCCTTCCAATGCCCTCTGGCTATAGCCCTTCCAATGCCCTCTGGCTATAGCCCTTCTTAAATCTCTATATCCTTCATCTCTACATCTCTACATCTCAACATCGCTACATCGCTACATCTTTATATCTCTACATCTCTACATCTCTACATCTCTACATCTCTCCATCTTTATATCTCTACATCTCTACATCTCTACATCTTTACATCTCTACATCTCTATATCTCTATATATGTCTACATCTCTACATCTCTACATCCCTACATCTCTACATCTCTCCATCTCTACATCTCTACATCTCTACATCTCTACATCTCTACATCTCTACATCTCTACATCTCTACATCTCTATATCCCTACATCTCTACATCTCTACATCTCGACATCTCTACATCTCTACATCTCTACATCTCTACATCTCTACATCGCTACATCTCTACATCGCTACATCACTACATCTCTATATCTCTACATCTCTACATCTCTACATATCTACATCTCTATATCACTACATCTCTACATCTCTACATCTCTATATCTCTTATCTTATCTCTACATCTCTATATTTTTATATCTCTACATCTCTACATCTCTACATCTCTACATCTCTACATCTCTACATCCTACATCTCTATATCTCTATGTCTCGATATCTCTCTGTATATATGTATCTCGATATCTCTATATCTCTATATATCTATATCTCTATATCTCTATATCTCTACATATCTATATCTCTATATCTCTATATATCTATATCTCTCTGTATATATATATCTCGATATCTCTATATCTCTATATCTATATATATATATATATATATATATATATATATCTCGATATCTCTATATCTCTATATATCTATATCTCTATGTCTCTATATATCTATATCTCTATATATCTATATCTCTATATCTCGATACCTCTATATATCTATATATCTATATCTCTATATCTCAATATCTCTATATATATATATATATATAAATTTCTATATTTCTATATATCTTTATCTCTATATCTCTATATATCTATATCTCTATTTAATCTATATATCTATATCTCTATATATCTATATCTCTATATTTTCTATATCTCTATATATCTATATATCTATATCTCTATATATCTATATCTCTACATATCTATATCTCTATTTTATCTGTATATCTATATCTCTATATATCTATATCTCTATATTTCTATTATCTCTATATATCTATATCTCTATATTTCTATATCTCTATATATCTATATATCTATATCTCTACATATCTATATCTCTATATCTCTATATATCTATATCTCTATACTCTATATCTATATCTCTACATCTCTACATCTCTATATCTCTATATCTCTATATATCTATATCTCTATATCTCTCTGTATACGAGGTGTGTTCAAAAAGTATGCGACCTTAATTTGTCGTGCCGTAAACAAATGAAGCTAGGGAGGCGTTGATTGGTGCACGTATGTAGGCGATCCTCATGGGCACGAGTGAATTTTTTCCACCTGCAGAAGCTGTCATTCGACGGCAGACCGCCGATGAGTCAGGAAGTGTAAGTGAGCGCCATCGGATTTTCGTTTTTGACAAAATGACGGAAAAACTTGAACAACGCTACTGCATCAAATTTTGTGTAAAGCTTGGCGATTCCCAAGTGGAAACGATCCGCAAGATTCAACAGGCCTTCGGGGACGAAGCAATGAGCACCACACAGATAAAGGAGTGGTACAACCGCTTCAAAGATGGCCGCACATCAGTGGAGAGTGAAGCACGTTCTGGTAGGGCCCTCAACATCCCGAAATGAGATCGTCATTGACCAATTGAGGACCCTGGTGATGCAGGATCGTCGAATCACGATCAGAGAACTTTCAGACGAGGTGGGCGTCAGCATTGGATCCGTTCATTCCATTATGAAGGAGGATTTGGGCTTCAGGAGAATCTCAGCGAAGTTCGTACCAAAGCTGCTAAGGATTGAGCAGAGCAACTCCGTTTGGAGATCGCACAGGACATGCTGGAGACTGTGAACAGCGATCCCAGCTTCCTCAACACTGTGATCACTGGCGATGAGTCCTGGGTTTATGGGTACGACCCAGAAACCAAGGTGCAGTCATCACAATGGAAGCATCCAACATCCCCGAGGCCAAAAAAAGCAAGGCAGGTCCGCAGCAATGTCAAAGTCATGCTGAACGTCTTCTTCGACTCCAGTGGCGTGGTTCATCACGAGTACGCACCACACGGCACAACCATCACCAAGGAGTATTACCAATAGGTTCTGCGTCGCCTTCGTGACGCTGTGCGATGCAAACGGCCGGACCTGTGGGCAGCGGGCAATTGGCAGCTCCATCACGATAACGCACCCGCCCATTATTCACATTTGATACAGAGTTTCTTGGCCAAACACAACACACCTGTGCTTCGTCAGGCTCCCTACTCTCCCGACATGGCTACGTGTGACTTCTGGCTTTTCTCCAAGCTGAAAATGCCCCTGAAAGGGACCAGATTTCAGTCCAGAGAAGACATCATGCGGAATGCGACGGAACAGCTGCGCACCATCCCAAAAGAAGCGTTCCAGCGCTGCTTCCGACAGTGGCAGAACTGTTGGGAGAAGTGTGTGGCAGCCCAAGAGGACTACTTTGAAGGAGATTAGTATAAGTTTGTTGTATCTGGATACGAGTATTTTGTATGAACAAAGGTCGGATACTTTTTGAACACACCTCGTATATATATATATCTCGATATCTCGATATCTCTATATCTCTACATCTCTATATCTCTATATCTCTATATCTCTATATATCTATATATCTATATCTCTATATCTCTATATCTCTATATCTCTATATCTCTATATCTCTACATCTCTATATCTCTATATATCTATATATCTATATATCTATATCTCTATATCTCCATATCTCTACATATCTATATCTCTATATCTCTATATATCTATATATCTATATCTCGATATATCTATATCTCTATATTTCTATATCTCTATATATCTATATCTCTCTGTATATATATATCTCGATATCTCTATATCTCTATATATCTATATCTCCATATATCTATATCTCTATATCTCTATATATCTATATCACTATATCTCTATACCTCTATATATCTATATCTCTATATCTCTATATATCTATATCTCTATATTTCTATATCTCTATATATCTATATCTCTCTGTATATATATATATATCTCGATATCTCTATATCTCTATATATCTATATCTCCATATATCTATATCTCTATATATCTATATCTCTATACCTCTATATATCTATATCTCTATATCTCTATATATCTATATCTCTACATATCTATATCTCTATATCTCTATATATCTATATATCTATATATCTACATCTCTATATCTCTATCTCTCGATATCTCTACATCTCTACATCTCTACATCTCTATATATCTATATATCTATATCTCTATATCTCTAAATCTCTATATCTCTATATCTCTATATATCTAAATATCTATATATCTTTAACTCTATATCTCTATATCTCTATATATCTAAATATCTATATATCTTTAACTCTATATCTCTATATCTCTATATATCTATATATCTATATCTCTATATATCTATATATCTACATCTCTATATCTCTATATCTCTATATCTCTCTGTATGTACATATATATATATATATATATATATATATATATATATATATATATATATATATATATATCTCGATATCTCGATATCTCTATATATCTATATCTCTCTATCTCTCTATCTCTCTATCTCTATTTATCTATATCTCTATATATCTATATCTCTATCTCTATATCTCTACATCTCTATATATCTCTATCTCTATTTATCTATATCTCTATATCTCTATATATCTATATCTCTATATATCTATATCTCTATCTCTATTTATCTATATCTCTATATCTCGATATATCTATATATCTCGATATCTCTATATATCTATATATCTCTATCGCTATATTTCTATATCTCTCTATCTCTATTTATCTATATCTCTATATCTCTATATCTCTATATCTCTCTGTATCTCTATATCTCTATATCTCTATATCTCTATATCTCTATATCTCTCTATCTCTCTATCTCTCTATCTCTATTTATCTATATCTCTATATCTCTCTATCTCTCTATCTCTCTATTTATCTATATCTCTATATCTCTATATCTCTATATCTCTCTATCTCTATATCTCTATATCTGTATATCTCTATATCTCTATATCTCTATATCTCTATATCTCTCTACATCTCTATATCTCTATATCTCTATATTGAAGGAGCTGTGCTCCAACTCGAATCGAAAGAATGGACGCGACAAAAAGCTGGAATTCGTCCGAGTTTCTTTATTGCATCAAATCAACTCGGGTAAACTGAAAAGCCCGTTTAACGGGCAGCATTATATACAAGCACTCGAATATCTCATGCCGGAGCGTTTGCCCTTAAAAGGCGCGACTGGGCGTGTCCGGGAGACCTGGGCGAGTCTGCACATGCCCGGGAACGGCGAGACTGGGTGTCGCCGGACGGGCCGGGCGTGCCTGGACATGCCCGGGAACGGCGAGACTGGGTGTCGCCGGACGGGCCGGGCGAGCCCGGCACAGCGATCGCTCTGTGGTTGCGTCCTCGGCAGGTGTAAGGCGATTGTGTATGTTCAGCGGCAACCGCTACACACGCCCCCCGAGGAATTGACTTGCACCGGCAGGGTCAATTTAAGGGGGGTCCTGATGACCCGGCTGAAGCGACCCCTGGAGGGTAGTGGGGGGGGGTCTGGTGTGGGGGTGGGTGGTCGAGTGGGAGGCACCGTGGACGGGGGGCGGCCTCACCGCAGAGGAAGGGCCAACCGAGGTAGTTGGTCGATGTCCACGTGCACCGGCTTGAGGCGGTCCACCGAAATCCGGTCCGACCTGCCGCCGACGTCGATGACGAAGGACTTGTCGTCCCATCGCAGGACCCGGAAGGGTCCGTCGTACGGCGGCCTGAGTGGCCCCCGGTGTGCGTCATGACGCACAAAAACGTACTCCGCTGTGCGACGCGCGGGGGGGACGTAGGCCTGGGGGTCACCGAGGGTGGGACGTTGGCACGGGGGCAAACCGTCGGGCGGTCTCCTGGAGGTCCGAGCGCTGGCGAGCTGCGGACCAGGGACTGGTAGCGTCGGGCACGAATTCGCCCGGGATGCGTAGCGGCTGGCCGTAGACCAGCTCGGCGGTGGATGCCCGGAGGTCCTCCTTGGGAGCCGTGCGGAGGCCTAAAAGGACCCACGGTAGCCGGTCGGTCCAGCCGCCGTCCTGAAGGCCGGCCCTGAGCGCGGCCTTCATGGAACGGTGGAACCGCTCGCACAACCCGTTGGCTTGGGGGTGGTAGGCCATGGTACGGTGGAGCCTGACCCCGAGGTTGCGGGCGACCGCGCCCCACAGCTCGGAGGTGAACTGCCGCCCGCGGTCCAAAGAGATGTCCGCCGGTGCGCCGAAACGGGTGACCCAGGTGGCGATGAAAGCCTGCGCCACGTCGGCCGTGGTGGTGGAGACGAGGGGAACGGCCTCCGGCCACCTGGTGGTCCTGTCCACCATGGTGAGCAGGTGTGTGAAACCCCGTGATGGGGAGAGGGGGCCCACCAGGTCCACGTTGACGTGGTCGAAACGCCGTTCGGGCATGGTGAAAGGTGCCAGCGGGGCCTGGGTGTGTCGGTGGACCTTGGCCTGTTGGCAGGCCGTGCAGGTGCTGGTCCAATCGCGGACATCCCGTCGAAGGCCGTGCCAGACGAATCGCGCCGACACCAGCTTCTGGGAAGCTTTCCAGCCCGGGTGGGAAAGGCCGTGGAGGGAGGCGAAGATGCGGCGTTGCCAGGTAACAGGCACGATGGGGCAAGACTGGCCTTGGGAGACGTCGCAGAGCAGGACAGTGTCTGCGAAGGGGACGTCGGCCAGGCGGAGGCCCGTGTCCGCCGCCCGGAGGGCTTGCACCGTGGTGTCGTTGGTCTGGTCAGCCGCCATAAGCGCGAAGTCCACGCTGAGGTGGACCGCGTTCGCGCTGGCCCGAGAAAGACAGTCGGCCACGGCGTTGTCTTTGCCGGCGACGTGCCGGATGTCCGTGGTAAACTCCGACACGGCGGAGAGGTGGCGCTGCTGGCGGGCCGACCACGGCTCCATGACTTTGGCCATTGCGTAAACCAATGGCATGTGGTCGACGAAAGCCGTGAATGGTCGGCCCTCCAGGAGGTGGCGGAAATGGCGAACGGCCAGGTGTAGACCGAGGAGCTCGCGGTCAAACATGCTATATTTGAGCTCGTTCGGCCGGAGTTGCCGGCTGAAAAAAGCGAGTGGCTGCCAAACCCCATTCACCCATTGCTCATGTACGGCACCCACCGCGTAGTCAGAGGCATCCGTGGTGAGGGCGATGGGAGCATTGAGCACCGGGTGAGTGAGCAGTGTTGCGTCGGCGAGGGCCCGCTTTGAGCTTGTAAATGCCGCGTCCATGGCTGCGGACCAGACGACGTCGTGTTTGGCCAGCTTGCCCCAGAGGGCTTCGTAGAGGGGCCGCATGAGCTGAGCAGCGCGGGGCATGAAGCGGTGATAGAAATTCACCATTCCAAGGAACTCCTGCAGGGCCTTGATGGAGCGGGGACGCGGAAACGCGGTGATGGCCTCGACCTTGGTAGGCAGCGGCACGGCCCCGTTCTTGGTGATGTGGTGGCCCAAAAAATCAACGGCCATCATGCCGAAGTGGCATTTGGCCAGGTTGACGATTAGGCCGTGCTCGCTGAGGTGCCCGAACAGTGTTCGGAGGTGGGGGAGGTGCTCGGCCCGGGACGTGCTGGCGACGAGGATGTCGTCCAGGTAGACGAAGAGGAACGGCAGGTCGCGCAGCACGCCGTCCATCAAGCGCTGGAACGCCTGAGCCGCGTTCTTGAGGCCAAATGGCATTCGAAGGAATTCGAATAAGCCGAACGGCGTGATGACTGCCGTTTTTGGGACGTCGGCCGGCCTGACAGGTACCTGGTGGTATCCCCGTATCAAATCGATCTTCGGAAAAATGACCCGTCCTGCCAAACGGGCGGAGAAGTCTTGAATGTGCGGGATCGGATACCTATCGGGGGTGGTAATGTCATTAAGGCGGCGGTAGTCGCCACATGGGCGCCAGCCGCCCCCCGGCTTCGGTACGATGTGTAGTGGCGAAGCCCACGCGCTATCGGAGCGCCGCACGATGCCGAGGTGTTCCAAAGCGTAGAACTCGGCTTTGGCCATGGCGAGCTTGGCTGGGTCGAGGCAGCGGGCTCTGGCATAGACCGGCGGGCCCGTAGTTGGTATGTGGTGCTCGATACCATGTCGTACCGCGACGGCCGAAAACGTCGGCCGCGTGAGGGCCGGGAACTCCACGAGCAGGCGAGCAAACTTGTTCGCCGCCGGGAGGGCGCATGCTAGCTCGGTCGGCGCAGAGCTGCTCAACGTGCATGCCAGGGAGCTGAAGGTCTCGGCGTTGACGAGGCGACGCCGTTTGACGTCAACCAGCAGCCCATGTGCGCAGAGGAAGTCGGCGCCCAGCAGAGCCATGGGCACGCTTGCGGTCACAAAAGTCCAATGAAAGCGCTGGCTGCCGAAGCAGAGGGTGACGTTGCGTGGGCCAAAGGTGCGGATGGCCGATCCGTTGGCCGCCACCAAGGAGGGGCCGCAAACCGCGGACTGCCTGTCCTGATCGGAGGCGGGTATGACGCTCAGTTGGGCGCCGGTGTCACACAGGAACCGCCGTCCGGACGCTTTGTCCCTGATAAAAAGTAAGTTGCCCATGTGGCCGGCGCTCCTGGCTGGTAATGAACGCCGGCCCAGCCGTTTCCCGACTTGCCGAAAGTGCACGGGGGTCGGCATGTCCGGGCCTTTTGTCTGAACCTGGCATGGTAGTAACACCACGCCTGGTCAGGTGGAGGCCCTGGTCGTCGTGTTGGAGGTGGTCGGCGTGGCGTAGCGGCCGCCAATTACGCCGGCAGTTCGGCCGCCGACCGTGCCGGGTGCTCGGGCGCCATGGGCGTTGCTTCGGACGGTGGCGGGCTCCAGGTCACTGCCCCGATGCGTTGGCCTGCCGAGGAGATCTTGTCGGCTTCCCTGGCGAGGGCGCGGGGATCCGTGATCTGCGTGCTTGCCAGGGCGAGGCGTACCTGGCTAGGCAGCTGACGGAGGAACAGCTCTTGAAAAAGAAAATCCGCGGCGTGCTCCCCGAGCAACGATAGCATGTAATCCATTCGCTCGGACGGGCGCGTGTCGCCGAGCTCGGGCAGGTCGAGCAGGCGCCGTGCGCGTTCCGCCGATGAGAGGGCGAAAGCGTCGAGGAGGAGCTTCTTGATCGCGCCGTACTTGTCAGCGGCTGGCGGGTGCTGGAGGAGGCTGAGGGCGCGGGCCGCGGTGGCTGAGCCGAGTGCTCCTACCACATGATGGAAGCTGGTGTCGTCGGCGGTGATGCCTCGCAGGGCGAACTGGGAGTCCGCCTGGGCGAACCAAACCGCCGCGTGAGCCTCCCAGAAGGTAGGCAGTTTGAGGGCAACTGCCGTGTCCATGTCGGTAGGTCACCAATGAAGGAGCTGTGCTCCAACTCGAATCGAAAGAATGGACGCGACAAAAAGCTGGAATTCGTCCGAGTTTCTTTATTGCATCAAATCAACTCGGGTAAACTGAAAAGCCCTTTTATCGGGCAGCATTATATACAAGCACTCGAATATCTCATGCCGGAGCGTTTGCCCTTAAAAGGCGCGACTGGGCGTGTCCAGGAGACCTGGGCGAGTCTGGACATGCCCGGGAACGGCGAGACTGGGTGTCGCCGGACGGGCCGGGCGAGCCCGGCACAGCGATCGCTCCGTGGTTGCGTCCTCGGCAGGTGTAAGGCGATTGTGTATGTTCAGCGGCAACCGCTACAATATCTCTATATCTCTATATCTCTCTATCTCTCTATCTCTATTTATCTATATCTCTATATCTCTATATCTCTATGTATCTATATCTCTATATCTCTACATCTCTATATCTCTACATCTCTATATCTCTACATCTCTACATCTCTATATATCTCTATCTCTATATCTCTATCTGGCATCAACCTGTTTGCCATGACGACGCCATCAGTATCCTCAACCTTTAGTTCTGCTTAGATTACATCTAACATGAGCCTCACCCTTGGCTCGAGAGAAAGGTCATTCACCATCAATTTCGCTGCAAATCGGATGACAACACGAGTTGTTTTCCACAGAATATTCAATATTGCCACAACATTGAACCGACTTGCTGCACCATTGAGATAACAGGCATGTCTTTTGAGGTGCTAGTAATTGGAAAATTCTCTTCTACCAAAGAGCTTCTGTTGCTGTGCAATTAATCTCTGACATTTAAGGCCCATAATTAGCACAAAGCAAGCGGTGCAGTTTCCCACATGCTCCGCTAAATAATACAACAACAACAATAACAACATAAAAGGCCTATGAGCCTGTAGCCGCCATGCCCCCGCTATGAGAGGGAGATTGCGGTTGCCACAGTGATGATGGAGACTTGGCTTAAGGGAAAGGAAGTGAGCTTGGTGAGGGCCCAGCAAGGGGGCGACTGGCTCGAAAGATGACGTGTTCCACGGTGCGCGCAGGGGCTTTTTGAATGAAGCCTTTGCCGAGGAATCCCACTGGGAAAGCTCTAGAGCATCGCCACCATTTTGGCTCCCTTCACCCACATCAGAGGCCTGAAACAGCTGAGCAATTTACTTGGCTTTGCGCTCCTTCGTTTTGCCAGCGTGATTGACCTGCTGCAAAAAATAAAGGCAGAATGACTTTATTCAGATTTTACCAAAGCTAGAGATGTTTAATGATTGGCACAGTTGGATATTTGCGAAGTAGTCCTACATTATCTGCGATGAGGCTCCAATTACGTCGACGCCGATGCCAAGTGCAGTTCCATGAAGTTTAATCTCCGTTTTGCATTGCATGGCGTTTGTGCTCGGACCCCTTGCCTCATGATGAGACCCTCTTGGTTCAAATCCCATTTTTACCCTCGCCAGAAGAAAGGGTTCCGGTTGTTTGTTTGTCTGTTTGAAATCGATGTCGTCAACAAAACCACACAAACACAGCAGCTAACTAGAACAACACTCAGTAAAGAGCGAACCTCCACCTGGTTGGCCATATCACTCAAAGGTGAAGAATCACTTACAAAATTATACTAGCTGGATCCGGATCCGGATCTTCACCAAACTTGAATCGATTCTTCCTTGTCACACACACAACCTGTCCAACAAGTTTCGTCCAAATCGGTCCATAACTCTTTGAGATATCCTGCTATGTATCGTTTTTGGCCCTTTCTTCCAATGGTGAAGAATCACTTAAAAAATTATACTATTCGGATCCGAATCCGGATCTTCACCAAAATCTAATCATTTCGTCCTTGTCGCATACACTACCCTTCTGCAAAATTTCGTCTGAATCCGTTCACAACCTTTAGAGATATGTTGTTCACAAACAGACAGACAGACAGACAGACGGGGGTGAAAACATAACCTCCATCCACCTTTGGTGGCAGAGATAATATACACCACACAAAATACACCACACGAACACGTCCTGGCAAGGGTCTGCAATCTCTGATTTCAATTTCTTGTTTGTGCTTGTATTTATCGTCCCGCAACTTCATTTGTCCGTTGTCTACTAATTTCCTTGTAATTATTGTACTCACGTCATTGTAAGTCTTTGATGGGGTTGGCAGAATAGTCGAGACTCTAGATGTATGCGCACTCGCTTCTGAGCTATCTATAGCCTGGGTTCGAATCTCGACCCACTGTTTTGCGCATGCAGGGCTTGTGCTTGTGCTATCGCATACCAACAAAGAGTCTGTGAGCTATCGCCGGCACCCTGAATATATTACAAATTCCTCATCTAAATTCCACAGGGGGGCACTGCATCAGCGGCACATCTGCCCTGCCAGCAATAATGCAACCAGCCCCCACAGGCTGCATACAAATTGAATGAATGTGCCTTTGATATCGTTGAGTGCAATAAAGGGTATTTGCTTTGGAAAGCCCATCCTGTAAACGTTACAGCAATTGTTAGTTATGTACACATAATATAGCAGTATCATGTGGTGCATCAGAGTATCAGATCATCTTAAAACCCGCAATCCTTGTGAAATATGATTTATTATTCATAAGCATTCCCTTGCAATTCTTATGAACTATTCCTTGAGGGTTATTTAGATTGGCTACCACTGTTCAAATACCTCCAGGGAAGGTCTTTCCTTGTTCCTTTATTTAAAGGAGGAAACCTTGGCAATGGAAAAAATATGCTCCCCGAAGGAATTGCACAAAGTGATGCAGCCATTCCAGAAACTTCATGTTATTCTTCTGCACTTTATACTTATATGCCTGTCTGTCAATCGGTCAACCTTTTAGGTTGGAGGTAAACATATCACTGTGTTGCATTGAAGTTCCAGCAAACTTGGGAATGAATGAGAATTTTCATTCATGATATGAAATAGGCAAAGCTTAGAAACAAACAAAACCCTTATAGTCCGGCAGCTAAGCTAAATATAGCATGACAATTGTGCGTTTTGTGAGGAAAGCACCAAATTTGGCACACTAGTAGACTATCATATTCTGAAAAGATCTGGATATTGGGCCATCTCAGATTCAGAGATTTGATTTTTGCAAGATTTGCAGATTTTGCAAGCTGAGATTGCAACGCCAGGGACGGCCGACTCCTTCCTGCGAGCTGCCCACGTCACCCGCACAAGAAGAGCTCATCAAATCACTGCAGTGGCACTGCACATCCTGCAACACCGTGCGTATGAACGCCACTGTATGACATATGCTGATGATGCAGAAGACCTGCCTGAGTTCGAAGACTGGTGTCACCAGAGAGGAGAAGACATTCCCAACTTTCAGTACTGGGCAACTGTGCTGGAACTAGAGATGTTGGTACTGGTCTACGTGCGTTCTCTGTAGCAGGCTTCATTCACGATGTACCTTGATGCCCTGACGGAACTGCTCCCATGGTTCCATGCCTTAGACCACACACACTATGCCAGGTGGGTCCCTGTTCACCTGAGGGACATGGTTGCACTCCCAATGAAGCACCCAGATGTAGCCAGAGAATTCATGGCTGGCAACTTCACTGTACAGAAGACGAAGAAGGTGTTCTCTTCGATCCCAATGGACCAGGCGCATGAACAGAATAACGCCTGCATCAAAGGAGATGGTGGAGCAGTCGGCCTCACTGACAACCCAAGTGCCCTGCAGCGTTGGATGATTGCCGGGCCAGAAGTTGCCAGGGCCATAGAAGAGTTCCAAGATGGCCATCAACACTGGGGGAGGCGAGAGGACACACGTCATCACGACCAGACACCAAGTGTGCAGACCTCTTTCGCCAAGGATGTCCGCGCCCTTGTCAGCGTCATAGAAGAGCTTGGCAACCCCGTTGAGGAAGAGAGCATGGATCTGGTTGTCCTTGACACAAAGGAAATTGCAGGTCCTGCTGCAATTGAGACTGTCAGGAATGTGAAGAAGATTGGCCAAGAGCAGTTCCAGGCTTTCACCAGAGAATGCCTGGTGGAAAGGACCAAGCCAATTGATGATGCAATTCGTCAGAACAAGCTGAAGGTGTCATTTTGGAAAATGGCTGCCACAGCCATCAGGGGCTGAATTTGAAATGGCCCAATATCCAAATCTGTTCATAATAGGATAGTCTACTAGTGTGCCAAATTTGGTGCTTTCCTCACAAAATGCACAATTGTTATGCTAAGTTGCCCCACTATTAGGAATTACCCTTTATAATCCTTTAGATTTCCCCTTTACAATTACCATTTAGAACCCTTTAGAATTAAGCATGATGGTTTCGATAGGTCTTCATTTTTAACGGATTGACAGACAGCCAAATATTGAAGAGACTTCACCACTTAAAAATAAAATGAAATCAATGTAATTGAAAAAAAAAAAAATCGCACCCTTGTCCGAAGAAAGTAGTTCAGTTTGACATTTTTAATATGAAATATACAAAGCCTAGAAACGAACGACACCCATTAGAATTACCCTTGGAACCCTTTATAATTACCCATTAGAATTACCCTTTATAATCTTTTAGAATTACCCTTTAGAATTACTCTTTAGAACCCTTTATAATTACCTATTAGAATTACCGTTTAGAACCCTTTAGAATTACCCTTTAGAACTGTTATGGATTCATCACTTCCGTTGTTGTGGTTTTCATCCACTGTAAACATTTTTGATTCCATGTACTAATATTGTTGTCATTTAAGGGAGATAGATATTACTATTTTCAAAAGGTAAAAAAGTTAATGTTTTAAATGAAACCGGAACCGGACGACGACGAAGTGGAAGAGGAGGAAGAGAAGGCGGAGCGAGTGAGTCAGACAAGAAGCCGAGCTGCTTTTTTCTTTTTCTTTTTTTTTTTTTTGTATACAAGATCGAGGCTCGTGAAAGAGCTAACATTAATCACACAAAAAGACAAACCGACACACAAAACACAAAAAACAAGGGGAGTGGCAGACAAGATGGGGAGAGAAGGGGAAGGACACAAAAGAGAGGGGGAAGAGGGGGAAGGACACAAACACAACATTTGAGAGCAGGGACATCGGGAGGACTTGGGGGGAGGTGGGAGAGGAATAAAACATATGAACACTGCAAGGACTCTGGGGTGAATTACTGGGGGTAGAAAAGATCAAGGTTTTCGATGGGGGAAGATAAGAGATGGTGGTGAACAGCTGTTTTAAAGACCTGGAGGGAGGAGTGGGATTGAAGGGAGTGGGGGAGTTTGTTCCAGAGGCGGGAGAAAAAGGGAATGAAAGAGTGAAGGTGAGCAGAGAGCCTAGACTTTGGCAGTTTAACCATAAGAGGGTTGCAGGCAGATCTTGTGCGACCTGAAGGAATATTGGGGGGACAGAGCACAGAGAGAGCTGGGGGAGCAAGGCCGGAGAGGAGTCGGTAGAAGACAGGTCTGGAGGTCTTTGAGGTCTGGAGGTCTGGAGCTCCAGACTTTGAGGTCTGGAGCGAACGATTGGCGAACGAGGGTCACGAGTGAACTTTGGGTTTCCTGGGAATGGGATTCCTGCGACAGAGTTGTCATCGCTCTGACAGATAAACCTGCATGACAGGTTTTGCGGTTGATTCCGGAGAGAATCATCGGAGTGCCGTTACGCCACAAGAATGGGCCGTCGGCCATTTTGACTCGCGCGCTTTGCGCATCGCTCAAGGTTTTTCACTTCGCGTTAACCATTCTCACCGCATCCAGACGTTAATTTGGTGTGTGTGTGTCACGTGGCTTTTGAGTGGGAAATCTGCGGTTCGCCGATTGAGAGCCGTCAAACGTCCATACCTGAAGGTGTGATTTCCCCGTCCCTTCTCGAGGACACCTTCGCCCATCTTTGGCAGTGTAACTGCCAACCCAACGGGATTCTGGTCTCGATTGGACATCGTTCTGGCGATCGCTGGAGTGGATCGACTTTGGCTTGAAGCCGGGAAAGAGACATTGGGGATGTTCTTTTCGCTCACTTGGAGCACAGTGAGTTATATATTACGAAACTGATGGTACCATCATAGGAATGATATATATTGATTGTACTTTTGATTAATATTGTTACTGTACCGTTATTCTTGTGTGACCTTAATACAATACTTGTTTGTTGGTAACAATTGGTGTGGTTTCACCATTGATCCTTGGCATACAGAATAACACATCTTTCTGCCGTGACTCCTCTCGGGGCTCGGAGATACACCGTGACCGGGGTTCGGGGAGGAGCACGTAACAGAACCCTTTATAATGACCCATTAGAATTATCCTTTATAACCTTTTAGAATTACCCTTTACAACCCGTTAGAATTACCCTTTAAAACCCACTACAATTACCTTTTAGAACCCTTTATAGTTACCCTTTAGAACTCTTTAGAATTAAACACGGTGGGGTAGAAAGGTTAATCTTCTTCATTTTTGACGAATGGATGGAAGGAAAGACCACCAATTATTGAAGCGACTTCACCGCTTAAAATAAACTACCAAAAATCAAGCATAAACTATAATCAGCTAACGATCTAAACGATACTTAGGGGCTATAAATTACTATATTCGCAAATATGGCAGAATTGTTTAATTCCTCGCCCCCCTCAAAAAATTCTCTTTTATGCCTTATACACTCCTTTCATCTCCCCTTGGTTTTCTCAAAATTCTCCCTTCTCTCTCCTCACTCATCTCACAATCCCCAAACTTCCTTTCTCTTTTTTCTTTTGAAGAAGAAGAATTTTTGTTTGAAACCCAAAGGAATGATAACAATCAAAAGGTGCAAGAATTACATAGAATGTACAAATTTAAATTTGACTTTGACAATCATGAAAAAGAAATAGATGATGAAACACGACGGCGACTGGACAAACTTATTGCTTAGGACAAAGGATGAGGACAGAAGGTAAATTGAGAAATATTATGGAGGAAAAAGGGAGAAGGTGATGTAAGAGAAAAGAAGCGAGTATTGGAGGCAACAGGAGGAAGGAAGAGGGTTTGCCAGGATAACGGGGTAAAAAATCATTGTGATTTGCATCCATATTATGTACACTGCATTCAGAAAGTATTCAGACCCCTTCACTTTTTTTACATTTTGTTATGTTGCAGCCTTATGCTGAAATCGTTTAAATTCATTTTTTCCCTCATCAATCTACACTCAATAACCCATAATGACAAAGAGAAAACAGGATTTTAGAAAGTTTTACAAATTTATTAAAAAGAAAAAACTGAAATATCACATTGACATAAGTATTCATACCCTTTGCTATGACACTTGAAATTTAGCTCAAGTGCCTCCCATTTCTCTTATCATCTTTGAGATGTTTCTACACCTTGATCGGAGTCCACCTGTGGTAAATTCAATTGATTGGACATGATTTGGAAAGGCACACACCTGTCTATATAAGGTCTCACAGCTGACAATGCATATCAGAGCAAAAAAACCAAGCCATGAGGTCGAAGGAACTGCCTGCAGAGGTCAGAGACAGGATTGTGCCGAGGCACAGATCTGGGGAAGCTTGCAAAAAAAAATTCTGCTGCATTGAAGGTTCCCAAGAGCACAGTGGCCTCCATAATTCTTAAATGGAAGAAGTTTGGAACAACCAGGACTCTTCCTAGAGCTGGCCGCCCGGCCAAACTGAGAAATCGGGGGAGAAGGGCCTTGGTAATGGGGGTGACCAAGAACCCGATGGTCACTCTGGCTGAGGTCCAGAGATCCTGTGTGGAGATGGGAGAAACTTCCAGAAGGACAACCATCACTGCAACACTCCACCGATCTGGGCTTTATGGCAGAGTGGCCAGACAGAAGCCAAACAGTTCAATCTTGGTTTCATCAGACCACAGAATCTTGTTTCTCACACTGAGAGTCCTTTAGGTGCTTTTTTGCAAACTCCAAGCAGGCTTTCATGTGTCTTTCATTGAGGAGAGTGTTACGGGGTCCTCTGCAATCTCCTGGTCTCGGTAACCCCCCGAACGCCGAGAGGAACCCCGGCAGAAAGATATAGATGTTATTCCGTTTCGAAATCAATCAATACTGAAACCATCCATGAAATCCTCAATGTAAACAATCCAAATCAATAAGGAAACCACACCAATGGTTATCAACAAAAAGAATATATTAAAAATCACACGGGAATACTACAATACAATACAATACAATAAATATCTTAAGATGGTAACCCCAAACTCACGGCTCTCCCAGGAAATGGAACTGAGCCCTCCGCAATGTCTCTATAACCCTCCAAGGCGAAGTTGAGGCGCTCCGGCAATCGTTGAACCAATGTCCAATCAAGAGCAACCGAGGCGTAGATGGTCGAAGCGACACAGAAGTCACGTGGTCCAACACCCAGCACTCGCGGTAGAAAGGGAAATCTCCAAAGACACACGCGTACACATTTGCCGTCCAATCCGCGAACTGCAAGGCAATCTTCAGACGCTGCTTTATTGCACAGCCGTCCCCGGCAAACCACCGGAGGATAAGCCCAACAAACGCGACCAAAACCTGTTCCGAGGAAGGTAGCGCGCGGGACGAAATGGCGGACGGCTCTCCCTTGATCCGCGGCTTTGAGGCGAAGATTCTCCGGAATTTCACCCTTGTACCTGGCTTCGCAGGCTTTTCCACAACTCCGGCAATAACACCGATGGCCCGAGATTCCTTTCATGGACTCAAAGTTCACTCGCCATGTACGCTCGACCAGGCTGGGTACGGAGCTTTTTCAGAACGCCTTTCACTCCTCACGACTTCTTCTTCTCCCCCCACGCCTTTCTCTTCCGGGTCATGATCCGATTTCCTGTCTCCTTTTTACCATGAGCGTTTTTAACCTTTTAACCACAATAACCATTTCCCTTAAACCACAATACCCATAATACTTAGAACCCACAATAATAATAATAACAGCAATAATAATAATAAGTGCCGAATCCATAACAAGAGGCTTTTAATTGAAAATTAAAAGACGAATTGCATTGGAGGTATCCTTCATATAGGTGGGTAATAAATTGACCAACAGTGCCAAAATTCCATCCAGGTACTTGCTGGTAAGTTTGCAGGTGGATACAATAGGACGACCTGGTGTATCAACTCTGAATCTTAGGAAACAAATAAAAATTCGCACTGGGTATTATCCTGGATAAGATTCGCAGCATTGGAGGGCAAAAAACCTTTTTGATAAAATGCTTCACTATATTCCAAATAATATGTTGTTGCTCCAAAGTAGGATCTGATTCAACAGGTGTATAGGAATTCCCATCTGAAAGTTGGCGCATTGCTTCCTGTTAATACAGGTCACGTCTCCATACAACAACCGCACCACCTTTATCCGCAGGTTTTATCACGTTATTATGAAGAGTTGTAATGGTGTCACGTTCCCACTTGGAGACATTGTGTTGGAACACGGATATCAGATTTAAGTATACTAGGGCATTGCCCGTACTATATCTATATCTAAAATTATATCCCCCCCCTCTATTTACATGAAATGGTTTGGTCCAAAGCGAACGGCTTCCGGAGTTTGGTAAAGAAATCGCCATCGCGTGCACAAACGCGCAGGAAAGCGAATGAATCGCAAATTCGTTTTTATTAGTTTTAAAACATAGTTTAACGCCAACATAGTTTGCAAACGTGAAATAAATGAATACGCTCTCAAATGTGCCATCCGAGGCAGAGTGTGTCCGCCACGTTCGGCACACGCGATAGTTCGCTGCTCTCTGATTGGTTGAATCGTTTTTTGGACATAGCTCGGTAAGTAATTGTCCGATTAATATGAAACCTTGAAAAGGCACATCCTCGGGTCCCCAGCAATATACCTGGCAAGTTAAAAGTATATCGGACCCGTGGTTGTCGAGAAACAGCGGTCACAGACAAACAAACGTACAGAGATTACTGGAATTATAGATAGATTGTTAAAATCACTTCTGCATTTTGAAACAAAAAGATCAACAGCAGGGAACCTAACTGTGACACTCTGTGAGGACCATAAACAACACCTGATAAAGGGTGGATGAGCTCCCTTAGGGAGCCAACGGCCATCCAGGAATGAGATGTTGTCTCCTAAAAAACACCCATCCGGTTTGGACCGGTTCAAGTTAAAACAAAGACTTTAAAAACGGTATGTGCTGCCTCCTTTCTTGGAAAGGATGGAGCACGGACAATCCCCATTGTTTGGCATCCATATGGAGGAGGAAATTCCTCTTGAGGAAATGCCCCGCTGAGTACGGCAAGAAAAGCGGTGCCATTGTTATGACGTCACTGGTACCCAGTGTATCCCGGACGGGAGTAACGTCACTTCCCCCAAGCTCAGTGGCTCTGTTAAGTGTTTGTCTCTTCAATGTGTGTGTGTGTGTGTGTGTGTGTGTGTGTGTGTGTGTGTGTGTGTGTGTGTATGTGTGTGTGTGTGTGTGTGTGTGTGTGTGTGTGTGTGTGTGTGTCAGCTCTATTACGAGCCTTAGCCCATGTATAAAAACGTCACTACAGTACAAGTGTTCACAGCTGATAGTGATCTGGAGTGGGATTAATATTGTCTATCTGGGCAGTTCTAGCCATCTCTGGATTGTTTTGCACATTTGAGATCTTCAGATGATCTGAAGAGTATTGGCTTATGCATGCCGAGTGTGCCTTACCTCGTTAATGTTTGTATCATGGAAAAGTTTTTGATCTTTGTTCAGATACTGTCATAAGTGCATGAAAACTCACAGTTACCGACCTGGTTTCGCCCTGTTGGGGCTCATCAGGGCAACGCAGTGAGTCCTGTAAGGACCTGAACAACGATCAAAATTATGCTCTGTCGGAGGGTTCTCCTGAGAGCTTGACAGGCAGAGTGTACGTACATGGCAGGGACGTCATTACGTGCGTTCATTAAAAAAAAGCTGGAGAACTGAAATTTGATTTGGATTGGTTGCTCCCGGCTGCATCCAGGCGATTCCATATAATGAGTGGATACCAGAGATAATGTGCTGTGTGGTAGATGGTACTTATCGCTCCTATTAAGGTACGGCATAGCTGGATTGGATACCTTAATGGCGGTTCACCACTGATGGTATGAAATCGCATAATAACTGATATATATATATATATATATATATATATATATATATATATATATATATATATATATATATATATATATATATATATATATATATATATATATATATATATATATATATATATATATATATATATATTAGTGGGGTCACCCATGGGAATCCCACGGGCATGGACGTATGTGACATTTGGACATCTTGATTTAGATGCTGCACATTAAATTTTACAAAATCGTTATTGGCAATTCATCAGATCCATAAATGGTGTAATGAACACAATTTATTTATTTCACATAATATGTGACCCCTCACTCCTCTCCACCCGCACGCCTCTCCAATGCCACTCCTCCTCACACTCCTCTCCAAAACCTCCTTACACTCCTCTCCAATACCTCCTCACACTCCTCTCCAATACCTCCTCACACTCCTCTCCAATACCTCCTCACACACCTCTCCAATACCTCCTCACACTCCTCTCCAATACCTCCTCACACTCCTCTCCAATACCTCCTCACACTCCTCTCCAATACCTCCTCACACTCCTCTCCAATACCTCCTCACACTGCTCTCCAATACCTCCTCACACTCCTCTCCAATACCTCCTCACACTCCTCTCCAATACCTCCTCACACTCCTCTCCAATACCTCCTCACACTGCTCTCCAATACTTCCTCGCACTCCTCGCCAACAACTCACACTCCTCGCCAACCCCTCACACTCCTCTCCAATCCCTCACACTCCTCTCCAATCCCTCACACTCCTCTCCAATCCCACACACTCCTCTCCAATCCCACACACTCCTCTCCAATCCCACACACTCCTCTCCAATCCCACACACTCCTCTCAAATCCCTCACACTCCTCTCCAATCCCACACACTCCTCTCAAATCCCTCACACTCCTCTCCAATCGGCCCTCACTCTCCAACCCCTCGCTCCTCTCCAACACCTCCTCACTCTCCTCTCCAACACCCCTCACACTCCTCTCCAACACCCCCTCACACTCCTCTCCAACACCTCCTCACACTCCTCTCCAACACCTCCTCACATTCCTCTCCAACACCTCCTCACACTCCTCTCCAACACCTCCTCACACTCCTCTCCAACACCTCACACTCCTCTCCAACACATCCTCACACTCCTCTCCAATACCTCCTCACACTCCTCTCCAATACCTCCTCACACTCCTCTCCAATACCTCCTCACACTCCTCTCCAAAACCTCCTCACGCTTCTCTCCAAAACCCTCCTCACACTCCTCTCCAATACCTCCTCACACTCCTCTCCAATACCTCCTCACACTCCTCTCCAATACCTCCTCACACTCCTCTCCAATACCTCCTCACACTCCTCTCCAATCGCTCCTCACTCACCTCTCCAATCCCTCCTCACTCGCCTCTCCAATCGCTCCTCACTCTCCTCTCCAATCTGATTTTTCCCGTCTCGTTTCTCTCGTTCTCCCATCTCGTTCGTTTTCTTGCTGCATCCTGTTCAAGCCTGCGTTGTTCATCAGACGTCTCATTCATTTTGGAAATGGAAGTTTCCACACAACGCATGAATTCTCACGATCCTCAAGAGGAAGTCTCGTAATCATCAAATGACAAATGGCAAGTAAATTAAATTGTGAAAATTAAAGATTTCAAATAAACCTATTTAAAGTGTTTGCTCACATAACTAATTTAAAAAAAACGAAGAAATATCTCTCGGTAATTTCCTGAAACATTTTACTTCCGGATAATAATGTTGAATGAAATAAGAACGAAGAAATATATGTCGTTCTGTGACGACTACCATCAAAAGTAAAAGTAATATATCTTGACCGAAAAGAAAAAGCGAATTCTTAATATATAATAATAATAATAATAATAATCTATCTATAATTCCAGTAATCTCTGTCTGTACGTTTGTACGTCTGTTTGTCTGTGACCGCTGTTTCTCGACAACCACGGGTCCGATATACTTTTAACTTGCCAGGTATATTGCTGGGGACCCGAGGATGTGCCTTTTCAAGGTTTCATATTAATCGGACAATTACTTACCGAGCTATGTCCAAAAAACGATTCAACCAATCAGAGAGCAGCGAACTATCGCGTGATTAGCCGTTCGCCGTTCGCTTTGGCGTTGCGAATGGACCAAACCATTGCATGTAAATAGAGGGGGGGGGTTCTGTGGTCGTTGCGAATGGACCAAACCATTCATGTAAATAGAGGGGGGGGGGTTCTGTGGTCGTTACTGCCACGTGGTTTCAAAGTTTTTTTTTGTTGTTGTTGTTTGCACGCATGTTTTTTTGCACCCACGTACGGGCACGCCCTAGGATGTTTACACACACACACCCCTACACAAATTTTTTTTTTTTTTTTTTTGGCAAGGAACGGGCACCCACGTACGGGCACGTCCTAGCTTATATATAGTACGGGCATGCCCTAGTAATAATAATAATAATAATAAAAATAATAATAATAATAATAATAATAATACATTTATTTTGTATAGCGCTTTTCAAGAAACCCAAAGACGCTTTGGCATCGTACGTAAAACAAAGACAAAAAAGACAAAAATGCATATTTAAATAACCAAACAGAAAGGAAGGAGAAGGAGAAGAGACGGTCAGGGGTTGAATGCGATGTTGAACAGGTGGGTCTTGAGTTATGATTTGAATGTGGTGAGTGAGGAGGAGTCTCTGATGGTTTGAGGTAGTGAGTTCCAGAGTGTGGGAGCGGCGATGGAGAAGGCCCTGTCCCCCCAGGATCTGAGTTTGGTCCGGATGGGGGGGGGGGGGGGACAGAAGGTTGGCAGCAGCAGAGCGGAGGGTGCGGGTGGGAGTGTGTCTGGGAAGAAGGTCAGTCAGGTAGGATGGGGCCAGGTTATGGAGGGCTTTGTAGGTCAGGAGGAGGATTTTGTACTGGATTCTCTGGGAGATGGGGAGCCAGTGGAGCTTGTGAAGGACGGGGGTGGTGTGGTCCCCGGCCCGGGAGTGGGTGAGTAGACGGGCAGTGGAGTTCTGAATGTATTGAAGTTTATTGATGATATTTGAGGGTGAACCATAGAGGAGGCTGTTGCAGTAGTCCAGAAGGAAAGTGATGAAGGCGTGGATGAGGGTTTCTGCAGCTGTGGAGGGGAGGGATGGACGGAGACGGGCAATGTTTTTCAGATGAAAGAAGGCTGTCTTGGTGATCTGTTTAGTGTGTTTGTCGAAGAAGAGGGTTTGGTCAAAGATGATGCCAAGATTCCGGATGTGAGGGGAGGTGGATACTGGGATACCGTCGATGTTGAGGGTGAAGTTGTGGGTGGATTTGGTGAGCGTTTTTTGTCCAATAATGATTATTTCGGATTTATCACAGTTTAGTTTGAGGAAATTGATTTGAAGCCAGGATTTTATTTCAGTGATGCAGTTTGTCAGGATAGAGTGGGTGACGGTGGAAATTGACTTGGCAGAAATGAAAAGCTGGATGTCATCGGCAAAGCAGTGGAATTGCAGACCATGACGACGGATTAAGTGACCAAGGGGGAACAGGTACAGGATGAAGAGGAGGGGACCGAGAACTGAACCTTGGGGGACACACCTTGGGGGAGGGGAGCAGTGGGGGATTTGCAGTTATTGATGGAGATGAACTGGCGTCTGTCAGAGAGGTATGATTTAATCCAAGAGATGGCAGTGCCAGTGATGTTAAAGGTGGTTTCAAGTCGGGTAAGGAGGATGATGTGATTCATGGTGTCAAAGGTGGCGCTGAGGTCGAGAAGGATGAGAATGTTGAGGTTACCGGCGTCGGAGGAGAGGAGAAGGTCTTTTGTGATTTTGAGGAGTGCAGTTTCCATACTGTGGTTGAGGCGGAATCCGGATTGGAATGTTTTATACAGGTTATTGGCAGAGACGTGATGTTTGAGTTGAGTGGCTACAGCGCGTTCCAAAACTTTTGACAGAAAGGGTAGGTTGGAGGTGGGTCTGAAGTTATTTGGGGTGTCAGGATTGAGTCCAGGTTTTTTCAGAATGGGGGTGACAGCAGCAATTTTGAGGGATGGTGGGACGATGCCAGTCGACAGGGAGGAGTTTATCGTTGCAGTGATAAGTGGAGAGAGAGCAGGAAGGCAAGCCTTAACAAAGCTGGAGGGGATGGGGTCCAGAGTGCAGGTGGCAGTTTTCATTCCTGTGAGGAGTTCAGAGAGGTCAGTAGGGGAGACTGGGGAAAACTGAGATCGGGGTTGGCAGGATAAGGGGGGGCAGATGGTTTGAGGGGGGGCAGGTGAGGTGGTGGTTAAGCTGCTGTAGATGTTGTCTATCTTGCTTTGGAAGAATGAAAGGAAAGAAATGCAATTGTCGACTGTGAATGACTGGTGGTGGTATCCAGGGGGCTGAGGAGTTTGTTTATTGTGGAGAAGAGTGCTTTTGGGTTTCCGGAGCCAGAGTGGATTATTTGAGAGTAGTAGGTGGAGCGGGCGCGGGAGAGGGCATCTTTGTAGTGCTGCAGGTGGTCTTTGTAGGCTTGGGAGTGGATTGTGAGACCTGTTTTATTACGGAGTCTTTCAAGTTGGCGGGCACGGGTTTTCATCAGGCGGAGTTCAGGGGTAAACCAGGGAGCAGAAAGGGTGAAGGAAACTGTTTTGGTTTTTATAGGCGCAAGCTGGTCGAGGCAGGAGGAGAGAGTGTGGTTGTAGTAGTCAGTGAGGTCAGAGGGGCTGTGCAAATCAACGAAGGGCGAGGTGGACATCTTTTCGGAGAGGGAAGATGAGAATGAGGTAGGTGAAAGAGAGTTTAGCTTACGGAAGTTGATTATGCGTTTTTGCCTTGGTGCTGGGGTGGGAATGTTGATGGTCATAGTGATAGCTACGTGATCGGAGAGGGTGAGGTCAGAGCGAGAGAGATGGTGTAGATTTAGTCCAATAGAACAGACAAGGTCCAGAATGTGACCACGGTTATGGGTGGGAAAGTTGACATGTTGAGTGAGGTTAAAGCAATTAAGAATATCAATGAAGTCAGCAGTTATTGTGGAGTCAGTGGAGTTCATGTGCATATTGTAATCACCGAGGAGGAGGGTTGAGGGGGAGAAGGAACAGAGCTGGGTCAGAAAGAAAGAGAAGTCAGACAGGAATGATGGGTGTGGTTTGGGAGGGCGGTAGACAACTGATATGACTGACTGTGTGTAACCAGAAAGTTTAAAAGCCAGGTGTTCAAATGATGGAGCAGATGAGATGGAGATGAGGCTGGTCTTGATGTCCTGTCGGTGTATTACAGCAATTCCACCACCTCGGCCCTCCGAGCGTGGTTTATTGATGTAAGAGTAACCATTGGGTGTAGTGAGGTTGAGTGAGAGGTGGTCCAGAGGTTGTTGCCACGTTTCAGTCAGACAGAGAAAGTCCAGTTTATTGTCCACAATGAAGTCGTTCAAGATGTGGCTTTTATTGTTGAGGGACCGGGTATTTATTTATTTATTTATTTATTATTTTTTTTGTATACTGAATCGAGGCTCATGAAAGAGCTAACATTTATTTCACAAACAAATCAACCAGACAAACAAAATATACAAAAAGAGGGAGCGGAAGACAAGATGGGGAGAGAAGGGGAAGCACACAACCACAACATTTGAGAGCAGGGAGAAGTGTGGGAGGGAGAGGGCTTGGGGGCAGGAGGCGTGGGAAGGGGGGGGGGGGGGGTGGGAGAAGTATAAAACACAAGGGGACCGAAATTAGCGGGGGTAGAAAAGATCAAGGTTTTGGATGGGGGAGGATAAGAGATGGTGGTGAACAGCTGTTTTAAAGACCTGGAGGGTGGAGTGGGATTGAAGAGAGTGAGGGAGTTTGTTCCAGAGGTGGGAGAAAAGAGGAATGAAGGAGTGAAGGTGAGCAGAAAGTCTTGATTTTGGCAGTTTAACCATAAGAGGGTTGCAGGCAGATCTTGTGCGACCTGTAGGAATATTTGGGGGACAGAGCCCAGAGAGGGCTGGGGGGGCAAGGCCAGAGAGGAGTCGGTAGAAGCCGGAAAGACCACCAACCTGCCTGCGGTGAGTGAGTGAAAGGCCCTTGGAGTTAGCTTCATCGCGGGAGATTCCAATGATTCTGAACGCTTTGGTTTCAACAGCGTGAAGACGGGCTAGGTGTGAGGCAGGTGCACCAGACCAGAGGGGAGAGCAGTATTCTATAGAGCTGCGGATGAAAACCTTGTATGTGGTGAGGAGCTCAGGTGTGCCAAGGAAGAACTTCGCACGACTGAGGATGCCCAGTCGGCGACTGGCTTTGGAGGCCAGATTTGAAATGTGGTTTTCCCAGGAAAGATCATGGCAAATAGTGAGACCCAAAAGCTTGAGTGACAGAACTTCTTGGAGAGGATTATTCAGAAAATGGATGGCAGGGTTTTCCAGTCGGTCATTTCGGAGAGACATCGTAAGAGTGTGAGATTTATCAGGATTGAAAGACATGTTCCATTTGTTTGCCCAGTCTGTGATTTTGTCCAGGTCTTCAGAGAGTGAGGAGGCTGCAGACTGCCGATCTGAGGGATGAGGAATGGAGCGACAGGGAGTAGAGTCATCAGCAAAGAGATAGAGAGGATTTTCAAGAGAGTCAGAGAGATCATTGATGAAGACCAGAAAATGCACAGGGCCCAGAACACTACCTTGGGGAACTCCAGCCTGGACAGGAAGAGGAGATGAGAGAAACTCATTCAGGGCCACACATTGACTATGACCAGAGAGGAAGTCCGCCAGCCATGCGTGGAGATTTCCATGGATACCAAAGGAGGAGGGTTTGGTGAGCAGAGCAGGGTGCCAGACCGTATCGAAGGCACGTGAAATGTCAAGGGAGACGGCTCTAATTTCCTGTTTGGCGTTGAGGACCTCCATCCATTGTTGAGAAAGCAGAAGCAGCATGTCCAGAGTAGAGTGACCAGGTCTGAAACCAAATTGATGATCAGAGATCAAGCCATTGAAGAAGAGGAAAGATTTCATATCTGAAGCAATGATGGAATCCATGACTTTGCTGATAATTGGGAGAAGGCTGATTGGTCTGTAGTTGCTGGGATCTGTTTTTGCACCTTTTTTGTGCAAAGCGGTGATGTTGGCTGATTTCCAAGCAGATGGCAGATGACCTTGAGCAAAAGAGAGGGTGAAGAGAACAGAAAGAGGGAGTGAAAGAGCGGAAGCACATGATTTTAGGACCCGTGGGCTGATGCCGTCAGGACCAGTTGCAGAATCAGAGTTGAGGGTTGACAGAAACTTTTCCACCTTGTCAGGAGGAAAGGACACAGTGTCCAGGAGCAGCTGGGTACGACTGGGTACGGTGGGTACAGAGAGGGATGGGTTTGGGACACAAGATTTAGAGGCAAACACAGAGTTGAGGCATTCAGCTTTTTCACGTGCGGAGTCAGCCGTTAAGCCGTTTGAGGTGAGGGAGGGGATGGAGGGGGAACAAACACCAGAAACAGATTTGACCAGACGCCATCAGGATTTGGAAGAGGGAGACAGATAAGAGAGTTCGGTCTTGAGAACGGTGAGATATTGTTTCCTGGCTCTCCTGAGGGTGGACACACACTTGTTTCGGGCTTTGTGAAAGGAAATGAGATTTCCTTCCGTTGGATTTGCTTTCCAGGAGACGAAAGCAAGTTGTTTCAGGGCAACAGCCTCACCACAAGATTCCGTGTACCATGGACGGGAGGAAGGGTATGACAACTGAAGACGAGATGGGATAAATCTGTGCATGAGAGAGAGCAATTTACTTTGAAAGAATTCCCAGGATGAGTTGATGTCAGAGGCGGAAGAGATGGGAGACCAGTCCAGATGATTGATGGCTGCTTGAAGACCGTGCCAGTTGGCCTGAGTGAAATGCCAGACTCGTCGACGCTGAGGAGGCTCTCTGAGAATGGTCAGAGAGATGTCCACTTTGACAAGCACATGATCAGATGAGCCGATTGGAGCAGAAGAAGAGCAGCAGACATTTTCAGGGAAGTTTGTCATAACCAAATCCAGAAGAGAAGATGCTCCGTTGACTGAGATCCAGGCCGGGAAATTGACAGATTGTGTCAGTCCCAGTGAGTCGCAGAAGTCCTTTGCTGAAGAGCCATGGCTGGTGAGAGAGGTACCCACACCCAGCCAACTGGCATGGTGACAATTGAAATCACCACATATGAGGAAGAGAGAGTTGGGATGGGTCGATAGAGGTTGGTCCATATTATCAGACAGCGAGATGTAGATGGAGTCATCGCTGTTTGGTGGACGGTACAACACACATATGAACAAAAGGTGGGAGCGAAGGGGAAGCCGTAGCCAAAGGTATTCCTGGGGGTGAGGTGGAGACAGGGCAGTGGAGGGCGAGTGAGGAAGAGAGTTTTTTATAAAGATAGCAACCCCACCTCCAGGACGAGGCTCAGGTCTATCATACCGGAGGAGGGAGTAACCTGGGAGAGATACCAAGGCATCAGAGACATCATGAAGGAGGAAAGTTTCTGTTAAGCAGATCACATCTGGTTTGTCAGAAGCAACCTGTATGGAGAGATCAGTCAAGTTTGAGCGAAGGCCCTGGATGTTTGAGGTCCATACCGTTAATGAAGAGGAAGGGGGAGCATCGGGTCCAGAACAGGGGGGGGAGGGGTAGGGTAAGATGTGGAAGAGGAGGAAGAGGTAGGGAGAGCTGTTGAAGGTGTGTCAGAGATTACAGACATTCCAGAATAGCTTGGAGAAAGGGAAGAATGGGGCAGACAAAAGGTTTGATGGAGATTGGGTGAGGCACAGTGAGGTGTTATTTGAGGAGGGGGAAGAGCGAGGCAGAAGGTTGGGGGAGATGAAGGTGAAAGTTGGAAGGGGGGAAGAAGCAGGGAGGAAGCTTTGAGGAGGAGGGGTGAGAGGGGAGTCTAGGAGGGGAGGAGCGAGGGAGAGTCTCGGAGGGGAGGGGTGTGGGGGGAGTTTAGGAGGGAGGGGAGGGAAGGGGCAAGGGGGGAGATTTGAAAGGGATGGGTGATGGGGAGGATTCGATGGGGAGGGGTGAGATTGTATTTTGAAAAGTGTACGATTCATGGGAAACGAACATTTTTTGCAAAATGAGTTTGAGACCTTCGAGTCAAAAATACGTTTGAGGACACTGAAGGAGGGGTGGAGTTCTGGATAGTTTAGGGAATGTAGAAAGGAGGAACTGTAAGAGATGGTATTATATATATTTTTTGGAATGAATAGATTTGGTGAGCAAGACGAAAGCATCCTTTTGTAGGAAAAGAAGAAAAGGGTGTTATAATATATGAGAGAAAATAGTTGTTCAGGGGAGAGATTATACATTTCTAACCACGTGGTCGCGTGATCGCGAACGAAGAACGAACGAACAAAAAAGAACAACAAATAAACGAATAAGACCTGGGAAGGAATTTTTTTTTTTTTTTTTTTTTTTGAGTAGAGATATTAAACAAGGAGGTATGGGGTGAACGAATACTCGAACGAACTAGGCCTCAGAATACTCGATACGCATTAACCGACGATTGTGTACACATGTACGAAAAATTAGCACCGAAAATTTTCCAAAAGATACGCTATAGGTACATACACCAAAAGATAGATACAGTCTCGACAAAAACACAATTGAGAAAGATCACAGAAAGAAACAGAGAACGAAAATAAATGCAGCGCATTCGACGAATCGCTGAGAGAAAAACAAAACCACGAAAAATTAGCACCGAAAATTTTCCAAAAGATACGCTATAGGTACATACACCAAAAGATAGATACAGTCTCGACAAAAACACAACTGAGAAAGATCACAGAAAGAAACAGAGAACGAAAATAAATGCAGCGCATTCGACGAATCGCTGAGAGAAAAACAAAACCACAAGGTCGGAGACGGTACGGTGGCCAAGCCTACGAGTACTAGTACTAGGCCTCAGAATACTCGATACGCATTAACCGACGATTGTGTACACATGTACGAAAAATTAGCACCGAAAATTTTCCAAAAGATACGCTATAGGCAGACGCTATACGCTATACGCTATAGGCTATATACGCTATAGGAAACATACACCAAAAGATAGATACAGTCTCGACAAAAACACAATTGAGAAAGATCACTTAGCTTCGAAAGCGTGAGCGCATGGAACAGCTTCGAAAAGACGTGACCTTGCTGTGATCTCGCGATCTCGCCTCCTGATCAGAGGACTCTCGCCCCTCCAGGGCTTATTGAACAGAGTAAGCTTCATATTGCTTTGCATGGTGCGGATGGACTCGGGTGATTTTGCCAGGGCTTGCAGACAGGGGGCGCGTTCATGTATGTTGCTGTGATGACGTAATTGATGGGTGAGAGTGCGCTCAGCTGACCAGAGTGAGGGGATGGAGTGACCTGTCTGGGAGTAAACAAACTTGCGACCGGAGCCTCTATGGATGTATCTGGGTCGTCGTAGGAGTCCGTGGTTTTTGATGACAGAGATGCATGGCGGAGTGGAGTGGTTGTTGAGTTGAAGAAGCCAAGCGGCGGAGTACCTCAGTGCCATGCCAGGCAGGAGCGAAGGGGCACAGAGCCCGGAGAGGTCAGCCGGCAGCCGCAGGCTGGCTGACCAAAGCACCAGGCACACAGGCTGGTCCAGAGCACAACATGCGAGGAGGGTCGAGGAATGAAGATGAGCAGCCCGTTGACCAATAGAGAGCCGAGGAGCCGAGGAGGCAGCTGGGCAACAGCCAGCGTCAACAGCCAGCGAGTGTCCTGCAGCTCGACGACCGCAGCGGTGGCCAACAGGGAGCCAGCCAGCCGTCCAGGCAACCCACAGGAGAGCAACCCAAGAAACAAAAGGCAGGACAGGTGCGAGATGCCCGGGAGCGGGCAGGAGGCAACTCCGGAAGAGCAGGACAGGTGAAGCCGGGAGGACCAAGTAGAGAGCAGACCCATCGGCCAAAAAGCCGCCAAGAGTACTAGAAAATCAGAATCCGTACCTTTCGATTCCGTATTCCGTACCATCAAAGCAGATTCCGTTATCCAGCCGGAGAACGCGCGGCACGTGCGCCTTCCGTTGGAGAACAAACAGCACCAGCATCCCCATACGCGACGCCATGGCGGCGTCCACAATCCACAAATCAAAGTCCACAATCCACAAAGTCCACAGTCCACAAATCCAATCCAATCCACAATCAACAAAAGGCAGGACAGGTGTGAGATGTCAGGTCAGAAAAGTAGAAGCAGACCCTGTACATCCATCCAGTCGGAGAAGCGGCGAACATGCAGCACCAGCGTCCTCTCGCAACCGCACCCGGAAGTCCTGTTCAATGCCACAATATCTTAGTTTTTATATGTCGACATTTTGTCGACATATATGTCGACATTTTCCCCGACTGTTATTTTAGGCAGTGTATTTTCGTGTATCATCGTGGTGCGATTTTAAAATATATATCTCTGCATTTTCCCGTGTGTGCATGAATATTCTCAATTATTTCTGACACCGAGTCTAAAACCATCGATAAAAATTAAATCAGATGGTGTATTCGAGATAAAATCGCGAGAGTGACTCAATGAATGGGCTTTATTTTACAGGCCTTTGAGAAATCATTTCGTTCTTTAAACGGAAACTTTCATGAGATTCTCTTACCGTTTTTTTCAACCGAGTCTAAAACTATGTTAGCGACTGTTAAAAATGAAATGATATATCGAATTTGAGTTGAAATAAACCTGTGTGAGAAAGAAAGAGAGCACAGGCCTAACTAAACAGGCCTCAAAGCTATTCGAGTTAATAAAATGGTGGATATTTGTTTACATGAAGCCTCTCCAAGAATGGGTGGAGCAACTCTGCAAACGGAGTAAGCCACACCCCTGGACTGACAGACAGACAGACAGACAGACAGAATCACCGTAGCTTGTTATTATATATATATATATATATATATATATATATATATATATATATATATATATATATATATATATATATATATATATATATAATTTACACCAGCGTGGATCGGCTGGCTACGCTCGTCTCACCACATGTCGCCGCAGAGGCACGGGCTTGTTTAAACTGTGGATAATGACCTGACTGAATTTTAGTTGCTGTATTGTCATGATTTACACCAATCATAATACAAACATTTCTTTCGTACAAATTTGTTTGTAATATTAGTGATATTGTTTATTTGTAATTTATTTATAATAAAAAAGTCCAAGTGGTGTAAAGGTCTAAATGGTCAAGGGTTGAAGCTGTCTAATCAATCCGAAGGGTGTAAGTGGTGCAAATGGTGTTAAGGTCTAAGGGGTCGAAAGGGACATCAGGGGTGTTATGGTTTAAATGGTATAAAAGGTTGGAAGGGTGAAGGGATCTAAAGGTGTCTAAAGTATTGAAAGGGTCTTAAAAGTAAAAGTGGTCTTCAGGATCTTGGAGTCCAATGGGTCTAATGGGTCTTACAGGTCTTAATGATCTTTTGGGTCTTCGTGTTATTTTGGTTCTTCAGGGTATCTTGAGTATTTTGGGTTTTTGGGGTCTTTGTGGTATTTTGGGTCTTTAAACATCTTTTGGGTATTTGGGATATTCGGGGTGTTTTGGGGCTTCTGGGTCTTGAAGGGTCTTTGAGGTATCTTGGGTCTTTGAGGTATTTTGGGTATTTTGCGTCCTCTGGGTCTTTAACATCTTTGTGATATTTTGGGTCTTTTGGATCTTCAGGGTATTTTGGGTATTTCTGGTCTTTGTGGTCTTTTTGGTATTTAAGAGGTTTTTTGGGACTTCGGGGTCTTTTGGGTCCTCTTCGACTTTCAGGGCCTTTGGCGGTATATTGTGTCTTTGGGGTCTTTTGAGCCTTTGGAGCGAAGATTTTCGGTCTTTGCGTTATTTTGGGTCTTCGTGGTCTTTTAGGGTCTTAGTGGTCTTAAGTGTTTTGGGGGACTTTAGGGGTCATCAAAGTTCTAAGGGTTCCCAGCAGTCTAAAGGGTCGAAATGTATATTCCAACAGTATGTAATTAATCGACGTACATACAGTCACGTGAAAAAGTAAGTACACCCCATGTAAAGTTTTGACTTTTTCAACATATTTCAACATACAGCTATTTGATCTTCATTTCAACAATATTGATAGATAAAGGTGATATAATATAACAAATATGAAACATTTACATTTTGTAGTCCATTGTATAATTTAAATAAACATAAATGCAAATTTCGCATGTGGAAAAAGTAAAAAGTTTGTCTGTCTGTCTGTTTGTTTGTTTGTCACCGGCCTACAGGTCACAATTCTAAACAGATCGTCACGAAACTTCACCAAGTTGTATAGGTCGTCCCAATTGAGAAGCTATTGATTTTGAGGTCAAAGGTCATCTGGAGGTCAAATTTCTAAAATGGCCATTTAAAATCCGATTGACTTGAAAATTGAATAGCATTTGAATATTGAGTCACTAAATTGGGAAACATACTATTTTTGAGGTCAAAAGTTCAAAGGTCAACTCAAGGTCGAACTTCCAAAATCATCAATTTTCATCTGAAAAACCGTCAATTTTCATCCAATTGACTTGAAAATTGAACAGCATTTTTATATTGCCTCACTGAATTGGGAAACCAACTATTTTTGAGGTCAAAAGGTCAAAGGTCAACTCAAGGGCAAACTTCTAAAATCGTCATTTTTCATCTGAAAAATCGTCACTTTTCATCCTGTTGACCTGGGCTTTGATCAAGATCGTCAATTTTAATCTGGAAGAAATGGTCAATTTGCTGTATCAATAGAAAACTTTGAGGGGGGGGGGGGATGGGGAGGGCGGATTTTGCAAGTATCGTGCTCCGCATGACATCTTGTTGTTTGTTTGTTTGACTGCTTGTCTGTTTGTTTGTCTCCACAGAATAAATATGATTTTCTCGGCAACCGTTGGTCAGATTGACAGGAAATTTCCACCATAGGTGCAACTCAACCTCTATAATTTTTTCATGATAATTATGACGTAATAGGTCACGTGGTTCAGCCGCCACATTGGAAAAACCGAAAAACTTTGCACCTCGATATCTCTGAAAAAGCTGCATGGAAAAAATTGAGACATGGCTCATTGTAAAGAACTCTCCATGGGGAATAAAATATGTTAATGATGATGTCATAGGCGCGTCCATTCTGACGTCATAATTCGACAAGTACAAAACTTCATCCGATCAAGATGAAATCTCTTGAGCGTCATCTAGGGATAAATTGCTGGAGGAAAAAAAAATAATGATGACGTCATCGGTCACGTGGTTCGGCGGCAATATTTGCTTTTAACACAAAATCCTTAAAAAACCACTGAAAACACATCCTGATGAGGGTCTTCAATCTCTGATTGCTCTTTCTTGTTGTTATTGTTATTATTATCAATTGTCCAGTGCATTTTTTACCACTTTGTCTGCGCATATCCACAATGTGTCTTCGAGCAGCAATGTTAGATCCATTGAGGGTGCACATCTAACCATCCCACTCAAAGTAACCGGTCTTGGCTTTGTGGAGATCAGAGTGAGGGTATGTATGCATAGGTGAGCCATGGCACACAGAATGGTGTGCACACCACACACACCATCAGTTTTGGACATTTTATCAGACTTGTAATTGCTGACCAAATGATTTGTCATTATTCATTGGTTATATTTGATACATCATTTTTAGTTATTGCTTTTCCTTTGGCTTTATTAGATTTATCTACTTACTGATACTCACCCTCACTGTACATGAGTACATCCCTACAAAAGTACTTCCCAACCTATAGTAATAATATAGAATTCTTCTATAATTCTTTGCTTCTTATAGGATTATAGGGCATTTTGGTAATATTTAGCTGTTTGTTGTCGTTTATTATTATTAGTAGTAGTATTAGTATTATTAGGTATTACTGTATGTGAAACTGTTCTAATAATCCAAGGTAGTCTGTGAACCTCTAGGATAGCCTCGAGGTAGTGCACCCCCTTTGAGCTGTCTAGTCTGTGTTCGATTCCTGACCCAGCTATAAACTGCCATCCTGATGTTTCACATGTAGTGTGATGCAGCAATGTGTGTGCTGTTGGTGGATGTTAATGGTCCATGTCTTCTCCGAAGTGTAGGCGAGGAGTTGCCAACATCATGAATAAATTTCTGCCACCTTGAGTTCAACATCAGGATTGGCCAACTAGTTCGTGAGAGACGAGCCAAAAACGTTTGCCCAGCCGACCTCAAAAGAAGTTGGGAATAATTGGGGCCATTAAAGGATGTAGAGATCGATAATGGTTTGAAGTGTAGTTGAGCACATTACTAGTAGTTAACCAATCTATGCTAGTTCAAAGCAACGTTTTGATATAGATATGGATATGGTACACAAAACCCATAATACCAATGGAGTTCCCATATAGCAGACGCACTGAAAATGCCTAAACGTTTTTGTCTGCGATCTGAAGCATCTTGCCACAAGATGGCGGACTTGGTCAGAGATGGAACAACGAGCTGTTCATGCAAAACTACCTGATTAAAGTGTCCTCTATCTGTTTGAAGTGGCAAAGTTGTCCCATGAATAGAATGGCCCAAAACTTTGGATTCTGATTCAACCTTTTTCACTTTGAAGACAATGTTTTCGGAAGATGTTCAATCATTATTTTATTTAGTATAAATGTGGTCATTTGGTTTGTTACTTCTCAAGAACCAGCCAATGTTAGTATTTGCGCCACCTTCCTGGGCTGAGACCTTTCGCTCCGCATCACTTGTCATTTATAAAAAGTCGTTTGCTGCACTAGACCTGGATTGTAAGACCTTTAGTGGAGGATTTTTTGGCATTCGATTCTCTGCAAATTGACGTCGTTGTGTAAATGATAGTGTTTCCTGCTCCGGGCTTGTTTGTGCATTCCCCATCTCACCTGGGATGTTCCATTCTCAGGGCAGAAAGCAGCGCAGGTTTCCACAAGCAACACTGCTTGGTATTCTGCTCATACTTGATGTTCATCCATGATCTCTCCTAGCTGCTTCATAATCGAGTTTTTTTGTTTTGCTTTGTTTTTTTGAGAGTATGCTACATTTCTCATTTAGTTTTGAACTTTTATCTGCAATTTGTAGCATGAAATCCTTGATGTCACAAGTCTTCACTTTTTCCTGTCATACAAAATTCTATATACTTATTTTGATGTTTTCTCTTACTTTTTCTCCAACCGTTTTTGCGCATCAGCAGTAGTCCATGCCTCAATACAGTACATGCCTGTTCTTTTTTGCTTGTGGAAGAGCTAGTGCACTGAACGGAACAGGATGTTCCGAACAAAACCAGTATGCAAAACACGCATGCATGGAGTGGACCAGATGGATACAGAAGGAAACTACAAGGAGGGGAAACTGGCAAATTAGCTGGAAAAATTGAAAAAATGGAAAATTAGAAGGCGTTTGGGTGGGGTTAACGAGGGGGGGTGGAGAGAAGGGGCAAAGCACGGAAAGAGCAGATGGAGCATGACCAGAAAGCAAGTGGTAGACGACAGAGAGACTACTGACCTGTCTGCAATGGGAAAGGGACAAGCCCATAGACTCAGCTTCATTGCAGGAGATTCCAATACCGGAAAGAGCAGATGGAGCATGACCAGAAAGCAAGTGGTAGACGACAGAGAGACTACTGACCTGTCTGCAATGGGAAAGGGACAAGCCCATAGACTCAGCTTCATTGCAGGAGATGCCAATTCTCTTAAAGGTCGTGGTTTCCATTGCATCAAGCTGAGCAGGATGTGCAGCAGGGGAGCCAGCCCAGAGGGGAGGGCAGTACTCCATCAAGCTGTGGATGAAGGCCTTGTTGGTGGATAGGAGTTCAGATGTGCCAGAGAAGGACTTTGTACGGCGGAGGATGCCCAGTTGGAATCAATGGCGGTAAACCTCCGAAAAGATGTTGGTTTCTTTGTTTTTCTACAGCCTTTAAAACTTTTATCTTCCTCTCCCTTCCTCTTCCCTTCACTTTCTTTACACAATATTGACATTTCCAATTTTTTCCCGCCATTCCTGTGTAAGCATAATAAATAGATGCTTTATAAAGGGGTCACATGACCACATCTATTTGCATAAGGAGGAGGTACTGCACGATTTGCTTGAACAACAGTATGCATACATTATATGGAAAGGTGACTTTAGAATGCTATTTTTAATAACTGGTATGACCCCCTGTGAACCTCAATGAAAACATCAGCAGACAAAGTAGTTTTTTGGCAAGTGTTATATTGGGTGGTTTGCCATTGCCTTCCCAGCGTTGTTTGGTTGTTATCTTTCCTTGCAAATGCTGAGGGTCAAGCAAGGGAGCAGCAAATACCATTTTAAGGCCTTTGCTATGACTTGGACGGGGTTTGAACCAACGACCTCCCAAACTTGGGAGTGAAAGAATTAGGAACGTGTTGCATTTGGGAAATTACGAGGAACGTGTTGATGACATAGATGAGGAGGACAGGTGGAAAGTTCATCTGAGCGACAGATGAGCGAGGCCACATTGATCCTACAACCTTTGATCTCTTGGTTGACCTTGTGTTTTCAACCCGTCAAACAGAAAAGCCTCTCGGTCTGTATAAACATGATGCACATCCCTGGAGCTATGAGTTTCCTTTAAACTACCACCTGTTGGAGATATTTATCGAAGCATATCGGATCTGACAAAGAGCGGTTGGTTTTTTGACTTTGTCTGAAATTGACTGAAATGTGGCTGCCGCATTTTGACTGAAATGTGGTTACTGTGGCAGGAGATCTGGGAGTGAGTGAACGTTCAAGCAGTGATCTAACAGGCCTTTGCCAAAACGTGAGGTTGTACTTTGCAGAGACCATCTTCAGATGTTCTGTTTATGGTTGCTCTTGTTGCAATTCCTCTATATTGATCTCCCAGGACCCAGAGATGTGCTTGGACTGCAGTCCATCCATGAAAGCTCCCGAGAGGCCCATTCCGTTTAGGTCTTCATCCTCGATGAAATATGTAGATTTCATCTTGGTACAGGGTATGCAAACTCTTCTTGAAATTTCGAACGCCCACTTTTCCTGTTGTGCGCCTTGCCAGACGTCTGGTTGGAGCCCACTGGCTTTCCGACGTGTGTGCCGGGCAGTCACAAACAACACATCTTATTTTGGCAGCGGAAAGACAAACGGGACCTTTTAAAGAGCATTTGGCACTCATTGCAGGTAGGGAGGTGTGAACAGCTTGTAGCTGTTTCACCATCCCGTCCGCTTCAGTGAGAAACTTTTACAAGCCGATGTCTTCACTGACTTTTCATTTCATTCACCCCACCATTACCAAGATATCACACGATATCTGATGAGATCCTCATCAGATTACTAACATAATTCATGAGAAGTCACAGGAGATTGTTATTAAGGAAGGCACAAGGAAACTACATATTGTTTTTGGGGAGCCCCCCAAAATAGTTAATTGGGGATGTGTGGTATAGCTCCATATGTTCTATTCATCCCTGAAGTCCCTGGGTGAGAGCCACTCCCTCAAACTCTACCTCGGCATGCCCCCAACCACTAAATGCACAATTTTTATAAATGCTAAACTCAACCTTTGTCGTTTTCCAAAACCTGTGTGGAGTTTGCACTTTTTCACATTTCCATTTTTTTCCCCACTTATTTATCAAAATGTTTTTTCCCCCGAAAGTAGCTTATTTCTCGACTAGCTGGTTACCTCACATGGAGGGTGGGGATAACTAGCATTGCAAGGGGCATTTTCCGTTTCAATTGCAAGAACAATCTCTATGACGTATAAATAAAAAGGAAAGCAAGGTAAATTTATAAAGTGATAGCAAACCCGTGGGCCTCCAGCGCACTTTCACATGTTGGTATTAAGTTGGGTAAATGCCATTTAAGTCTAATGCCAAGACTAGTCTTGTGAGATTCATTAAGTAGCCTTTTAAGTGGAAGTTTCTTCTTCTTCTCCTCTGCCTCTTTCCTTTATAAGGTGTGAGGTCCAACATTCGAAATATTCTGCCCTGCCTTGATCACGATACTCCTCGACTTCCCTCTCTCCTCAGCCAACTCTCTCCACCCTCCAACCACTCGCACCTTACTGATATCTCTCTTCACACAATCCTCCCCTCTCAACCGTGGTCTACTTCTTTTCTTCCTACCTTGCTCCTTTAACCTATCTGCTGTCTTTGACATTCTCTCTTCCCCCATCTGCACCAAATGTCCAGTCCATCCCAGCCGGCATTTCACCAATCTCCCCATCAAGCTCATCTGCACACCAATCTCCTCTCTGTTCATCCAAATCCATCCTCTTTCTATCCAACCTCTTTACTCCGCAATCCTCCTGACCCAGTTGTTCTCACAAATCTGCAGCCTCTGTTGTCACTATCAGTGACACTGTTTCCAGACCATAAAGGAAGGCCAGCTTTTCACGTCGGTAGGAACCGACCTTTTCAATTTCTTTGATATATTTCTGTCTGCCCTCATCCACCCTCTATGCATTAGAAGCCACATTAATCCTCCTCCGCACCTCTGCCTCCGACTTACCATCCCTGGTCACTGTTCTCTCCAGATACTCAAATCTATTTCCCTGTCTGATCTCCTGCCCATCTAACCTGATATTAGTTTATTTACTCGGCTGCCTAACCCACATCACCCATGCTTCCCCTCATGCTCATTTTCAGCTCATGCTTCCCAAAAGTCTCCTTCCATTCTCCCAGTATTTCCTGCAACTCCCACCTACTATCCACCACAATATCCAGATTGTCCACATACCACATCCTCCCCATACTGCCCCTCATGTTTACCTTTCTGCTTACCAGCTCAATCACCATGATAAGCATGAGTGGGCTGAGAGAGATTCCCTGTCTCAAACCGATGTTCACACTGAACTCCTCCGACCTCCCAGGACCAATCAAAACTCTGCTTCGTTCCTTTGTACTTTCCTTCCACCAACCTAACTTATTCTTCCGGCACTCCCATCCACCTCAGTGTCACCATTACCATCTCTCTCAGAACAATATCCTAGGCCTTCTCCAGGTCCATTTTTTCCTTGTGAAAAATTTTGCGCTTGTGCAAACCTCTCGAACCAGAAGATTTGTTTGGTTGCATTCTGAATGTGGTGCCACCAGCTGTTTAGGGGGAGTTATGTGACATACAGACGGACATTGAATCTTATTATAGTGATAATCCTCAGCCCATTGCATGGAATTAAAAATGTAAAACATTTGTCATCTGGAGGATGGCCCTGGTGCAATGGTGCATGAGTCATCAGACTGAGATGAGTCATCAGATGGAGTCATCTGGAGAGTAGAGTGAAGTTTTCAGTATCTCAATTGGAATCAAACGAGAATTGATACAAGCATCACATGACCTGTGCTGAATGGGTCACTGCTCCTCACTATGGGCTGGCACCCCAGCATCCCACCCATCTCTCCTGGGTTATATAGGATCCACCCCCAACATTATTGGAATCTCCCACGATGGAGCTGGAACTCAGGCCTGTTGATCTCGTATTGTGGAATGGTTGATGATTTCTGTTTTTACCCTTTCTCATGCAATCATGTTCCCTCAACTTTTTTTTTAACCCTCTGACCCTGCCAGACCCTCCTAGATGCACATGTTCTCTAGGTTACCCCCTCCATATTAAACTCTCAACATCCAGACTTCCTGCAAAGCTCTACTCCTTTGTACATATTTTAACCCATTTGTGGAACCACATTTTGAGGTGAACATCACACTCTTCCGTTCAGAGCAATCCCACTCTTCTTTCCAGAGCTTCAAGGTTTAAATGAAACGGAAAACCAAATACTGCATTGGAGTCATCGGAAGGAACCAGAAGAAGTAAAGAGCAAAGATGTAGTCATGTTGAGGAGTACAGAAGTTGAGATCACAGTTGAGTTGAGATGAGAACAGTGGAGCCGCCTCTCTTCATCTCCTGCCCTCATTATCGTCATCACTCCTCTCGCCATTGACCTGCACAAAAACAGCCTGTATGGGTCGTGGTGGACCTGAGACGACCTTGTGCCGGCATTGTACACCAACATCTTGCGTTGTCATCGATCTCGACCAGCGATCTTTTCTTTTACCCCAGCTCTCCCCAATCCAAGCTTTATTACTCATAGGTCACTAGGTTCCTACTCTCTATTCTTTCTTTAATCATTCATTCGTTCCCTCTCTTGTTACCCTCACCTCATTTGAGGGTTCATCAAATTACTGAATTATAATTATTGTTGTATTTGTTCTCTGTAAGGATAACCTTAATCTAATGACAAAGGCATTTGACCCCTGATCTCCAACCTCCAACCCCCGATCCCTATTCCAGAGAAAGTTAATATTGCCTTAAGCTTGCTATTTCTGGCCCGAGATTTCGAAACTCCGTTTTACTTGCCGAGGGACTGGTAGCGAGTCCTCGCAAAGCTTTCATACGGTACCGTGTGCAGCACAATTGTCATCGTTTCTCTAGCTGCGAAATTGCGCCAAGATTTGTTCAAATTCTTAACAGCTGCGAGGTGGCTTTATGGGTCTGTAATTTCCTTTTTTTTTCTTTCTTTCTTTCTTTTTTCCATTCGTACGCTCTCTTGATCAGCAGCAATTCTCCCTCCATCAGCTCTCTCTCGCCTCACTTTGATGAGATGCAGCCAAACCGCACCATAGTTCAAAGTGCTAACTTTCCTCCCGGATAAAAGGAATCATTCTGACTCCAGCTGGGTGGAATCAGCACTTTAGCCGGTGCTCGATCCAACATGTGACGTCGAATTAATGGACACCTGGAATTATACTCAGAGGCCTGTATATGGGTATCTATGGGGTTGATGCAGGAGTACTCCGGGACTTGTACTCTATGTATGAGTATCCATGGGGTAGATGTAGGAGTACTCCGGGACTTGTACTCTATGTATGAGTATCCATGGGGTAGATGTAGGAGTACTCTGGGACTTGTACTCCATGTATGGGTATCTATGGGGTAGATGCAGGAGTACTCCGGGACTTGTACTCTATGTATGAGTATCCATGGGGTAGATGTAGGAGTACTCTGGGACTTGTACTCCATGTATGGGTATCTATGGGGTAGATGCAGGAGTACTCCGGGACTTGTACTCTATGTATGAGTATCCATGGGGTATATGTAGGAGTACTCTGGGACTTCTACTGTATGTATGGGTAATGGGTATCCATGAGGTAGATGTAGGAGTACTCCGGGACTTGTACTCCATGTATGGGTATCCATGGGGTAGATGTAGGAGTACTCTGGGACTTGTACTCTATGTATGAGTATCCATGGGGTAGATGTAGGAGTACTCTGGGACTTGTACTGTATTTATGGGTATCCATGGGGTAGATGTAGGAGTACTCTGGGACTTGTACTGTATTTATGGGTATCCATGGGGTAGATGTAGGAGTACTCCGGGACTTGTACTCTATGTATGGGTATCCATGGGGTAGATGTAGGAGTACTCCTGGACTAGTACTCTATGTATGGGTATCTATAGGGTAGATGTACCCGATGAGATTTCAAAACATTCACATACCTGAAAGATTGTATGTCGGGAAACTAGTCAATTGCTTACGGGTTAACGTTCTTGCTTTAGGTGGAGAAACTATGTTTGAGATTTGCAATTTAAATAAAGTTGAATATGGGATGTTGTGAAATTAACATCATTTACAACAATCCTTTAAATTATTTATATTTAAGTTTAGGAACAACTGATACTGTACAATTAATTGTGTGTGTGTGTGTGTGTGTGTGTGTGTGTGTGTGTGTGTGTGTGTGTGTGTGTGTGTGTGTGTGTGTGTGTGTGTGTGTGTGTGAATAAAAGAGAGAGATAGAATTGTGAGGAACAGAAATGAAAAAACGAGATTTGTGTCAGGCATACCTTTTGTGTATATTAATTAAGTACGTCTATTAATTAATTACGTGCTATTGAAATGTACCTTTTAACTCTTTAGACTGCTGTGACTCCTTCAACCTTTTAAGACCCTTTAAGATACTTATGAACCCAAAACACCCCAAAGACCCAATAGTCCACGAGGACCTAAAAGACCCAGATGACCCAAACGTCCCCGAGGACCCAAAATAACCAGATGACTCCAAAGTCCCTGTGGACCCAAAAGTCCCCTGTGGACCCAAAAGTCCCCTAGGACCCAAAATACCCAGGTGACCCAAAAGACCCAGAAGTCCCTGACAACTCAAAAGACCCAAAATACCCAGAGGACCCAAAAGACTCTGAAGACTCAAAAGTCCCCGAGCACCCAAACAAATCTGAGGACCCAAAATAATCCCTGAGAACGGCAGGCAGGTATTCTACAAGGCGTTGAGGCCAAATTAAAATTGGGTACAACGGGCCAACGGTTGAGAAAGAGGGGAGGAAATAATATGGGACAAAAGACAGAGTTTGGAAGTTGTGGTTTAGCGAGGAGAAAATAGAATATTCAGAGGAATATGAATGCGAGGAGGGGAAGGATGTATGGAGATGACCATGTCACATACAACGGACGGGGTCGGTGTCAAACATTTCACCGTTTTTGCTAATTTTACTTTAATCTCCAGTAATGACTGTCCCGACAGTTATTGTCCACCGGATAAAATGGGTGAGTGCGTACACTCTTCAAACGATGCACCGCCATGTCTGATGTAATGATTGATCACTTAGCTTTACAAACTCATTCATGCCTACCTTTCCCGCCACTAGAACACCTGTGTAGGTAGACTGGCTCTGACAATCGTCTTCCATACTTTACTTCCCACGAGTGTACAATGCCGGTGTCCGTAAAGCCACTTAGAGGATTAGAATGTACTTTACAATGAAGATGCTCTGTACCAGGGTCAATAAAGATCAATCTCCCTTGGGTGGATTGTCACAAACACTCAATGTAGTCACTATATAATTAAGACCTATTTTCAATTACCACGAATACCCAATGGGGTAACTATAAATACTGAGTGCTCGATTAATAATACGGACAAGCCATGAATGCACATTAGACAATCACAGAACGGTGCTTGAGAATTTGGGATTACTGTGACCTGCTCGCCCTGCACTATGGAACATGGTGGAAGAAAAAGCAACTATATGTTGTAATTCGGGAACAGTCAAAATCTTATGACGTCATTCTATCCAATATCACATAGCATTGCAAAACTCATTATTTAAAGTGTAGCCCTGGGTATTAGGATGAAACGCTGCAGTGAGTTGTGGAACCCCAGATGGAGGGAGAACGTTTTACAGAGGAGGAAAAGGCAGCACCGCCCACTAGCAGCAGGTGGCCAATGACGGGACCAGTCGCATATCAGAGGGCGGTCCTTGGGGCTTAAAAGCCACTTCCGCGCATGCGCGCGAGTAGAGAAGTTGAGATCACAGTTGAGATGAGAACAGTGGAGCAGCCTCTCTTCATCTACTGCCCTCATTATCGTCATAACTCCTCTCGCCTGTGACCTGAACAAAAACAGCCTGCATGGATCAGGTTGAACCTGGGACGAGCTCGTGCTGGCATTGTCCTCACGTGTTCCC
>NC_136266.1:64874121-64951070 GCF_964187855.1 Myxine glutinosa
AGAACGGTCTATGAAAGGAAAACAAGCAATTTTGAAGTTGAAAGAATAGAAGAATTGTATTTGAACCATAAAACAAACATTGGGCATCACAAATATAACAATTTGGATTTTCTTGAAAAAGAAAGAAACCCCTACTTAGAAATGGACAACGGCCTGGTCGGCCAAGGAAAACAACTACAGTTGATGACAGAAACATAGGGGCAATACCCCTGGCAGTCACCTGGTAGAATAAACATTATACGACACTGACTAAGGGTATTTTAAACCAATTTGAATGGTTTCTAGAAGACAGGGTAGCATGTAGAATCATACTAACATAGTCATTGGACTTTAAACAAACAAAAAAAATACATATTTTGTATTTACATATACCCCTACCACCCCCCTCCCATCCTATATACCTCCTCAGACCCCAATTTTTCTAATGCCTTGAACAAACATTGGTACATCACGGGTGATGAAGGTTGTGGTGAAGTTTAATTTAAATTGTATATGTAGTTTCAGAGAAAAGAGCAAATACCTATTTTGGGGAGCAACCCCCCAGTAGACCCCTCACTGCCCGATTGTTTTTTTTAATGCTGTGAACAAATTTTGGTACAACACGGGTGATTAAGGTTGTTGTCAAGTTTCATCAGAATTGCGTGTGTAGATTCTGAGAAAAAAGCAAATACTTATTTTGGGGGACAACTCCCCCATACACCCTCTCATGGCCCGGTTATTTTTTTAATGTCGTGAACAGACTTTGGTACGCCACAAGTGATGATGTTGTGGTCAAGTTTCATTGAAATAGTGTGTGTAGTTTCAGAGAAAAAAGCAAATATCTAATTTGGTGGGTCAAACCTGGACCCATTTAGACCCCCATAGACCCCTTTAAACTTCGATTTTCTTAGTGCGGTGAACAAACTTCGCGACATCACGGGTGATGAAGGTTGTGGTCAAATTTCATCGAAATGTTGTATGTAGTTTCAGAGAAAAAAGCAAATTCTTATTTTGGGGGTTCAAACCTGGATGCACTTTGACCCCAAGTAGACCCCTTAGACCCCGATTTTTTTTAATGCTGTGAACAGCTTTAGTAACAACACAACAACTATCATTTGTGCCAAATGTGGTCGCAATCCCATCAGCAGTTTCGGAGAAGACATTTCAAGTGTTTACGGACTGACGGACTAACGGACTGATGGACGGACAACGCGCCATCGCAAAGTTCTTCTGAACTTCATTCCAGGTGAGCTAAAAATCATCAGAGTTGTGAAGAAAACCATAAAATGACTGTCAGTGACATCACCAACAAGAAAGCAAATACCTATTTGGGGGGTCAAACCTGGATCCACTTTGACCCCGGTTAGCAGGAGTGAAAGTATCACAATGTACCATTCATAGAAGCTTTAGACAGCAGAATTACAAAGGCTACACTGCAGGATGCAAACCTCTCATCAGCACCAAAATTAATAAGGCCAGATTAGAATTTGCCAAGAAGTAGTGGTGAGCCAGTAGAGTTCTAGAACAAAGTTTTATGGACAGGGGAGACCAATATAAACCTTTACCAAAGTGATGGAAAGGCAGAAGTGTGGAGAAAGGAAGAAACTGCATATGATCCAAAGTGTACTACTTCATCTCTGAAGCAAGGTCGAGGTTGTGTCATGGCTCGGGCTTGGAACTGCCTCACTCATCTTTATTGTTGATTAGCAAAGTTACCCAGCATTGCCAGGTAACGCAGAATGGCTTAGTGGGAATATTGAGAGGGGCGAGGGGGGGGGGGGGGTGGAGGGGAAGGAGGAGAAGATGGCAGGGAAGAGGAAGGGGGTCACGATCAATCAACTTCGCTTCGCAGATCAACATAATATATCTCCCTGGATATATAAATGATTAATAATGAAAATAAATAAATAATAATCATTAAATAATCAAATAATTAATCGATTGGCTAATAAATTACTTCGGTTGATTTGCGAAGAGGAAGGGGGGTCGGGGGAAGGGCTGGGAGAGGGTGGAGGAGAGAGATACAAAGAGGGGTGGGGGTGATACAGAGAGGGTGGGGGAGAGAGAGGAGTGGAAGTGGGAGAGAGAGAGAGAGAGAGAGGAAGAGGAAGAGGAAAAGGGAAAGGTGAGGGGAGGAGGGGGAGGTCAAAGAGAATTTGTTGTGCTTAATGACTACACACTCAAACACATACACACACACCTCCTGTATGCGCACTTGTAAGTGGATCGAGTCACCGCTGCATGTTCGAAATTCTGTTGCGGTAAAGCATAAACACACATAAAGTACATCAAAACAACAACCCCAAAGGACCAAAGGTTTAACTTAAAAGAGGCCTTTGCTCATCGATCGGTGTAGACTACTTTCTCCTTTTTTAAGGAAGGAAGGAAATAAATTAAATAGACTATAGATAGGCATTGCAGGAGGAGGGCCACATTCTTTGAATTCGATTTTTAATTTTTTTTATTTTGCCTTGGTCACTCCAGGGATTTCCCCACAGAGTACACACGCGCGACGGCGTAAGCCTTGGCATCAACTCTGCTGCTTAATTTTCATTTTACTCACTTCCTGCTAGTTAATTATTTTTGTTTTACTCAATAAAGTTACACTTTGGGCACATTCCTTCATATTTTCTTCACTCGATGTAATTGTTGGAACAGTAGAAATAAGTAAGTTAAATGATTTGGCAATATGGAGAAGGAGGAATGGCAGCCTTTCTGAAAGCTGGATAAAAGATATACACTTAGTTATAAGAATCGCTAATGTGTTAAATTTTTCAGATTTCACTCCAGATTTCAATACTTATTAAGTGAATGGGATCCTATCATCAAATCCGAATGCAGATTTCGATTAGGCTGATCAAGATGGCGTACCGCCATTTTTATGAGGCTTATTTTGTTTTTTTTGTTATGAGCACCCCGTTATTCATCTACAAAAAGGGTGAAAAGGGTGAAATGTTGAAAAAGGGTGAAAAAAAAGGGATCCAGAAAGGGTGTAACACACCCAGACACCCATATTCCGGCACACATTTGGAGTTCGAGAAGTACGTATGCAAAGGTCAGGGGCCGCTAGGTTTCATGGTTTTGAAGTTATGGAGGAGACACACACACATAGACACACACACACACACACACACACACACACACACACACACACACACACACACACACACACACACACACTGCCTTTTATTATTATTATAGATATAGCAATAATATCAAATTTGACTTCTGTTTCAATACTGTGGAGGGCACTGTATACTCGTAAATCAAATTGCTTCTGTTATTGGACCCCTACCAGTTTCACCAGAGGGGACAAGAGATTTGCTCTGTCTGTCTGTCCGTTTGTTTGGCTGTCCCTCCCACCTGTGGTTTTCTGGACTCTGTACCCATGCCCTTTGTACCCTTTTGTACCCTTTTCTGTACTTTTCTGGACTCTGTACCTGCATCGATTTTCCACCTTGTGTGTGGGGACAAAAATTGCCTTAGTTCCAGCTCAGATATATTCCAGGTATTCTGGAGAGGATGACACATTTAAGTCCATCTTTGTACCCTGTAGACAAATGTACAAGGGCTCGTCAAAATAGATGTGGACTTGCTTTGAAAATTCAGACACATTGATGACTGTCATTTTTTTATTTCTGGGGAATTTGTCTTTATACGATTTTCAACGATACCCATAATCACGACAGCAGAACTTAATGACAGAAAATCAAAGCAAAGCAATATTAATGGCATATTCAGGTAAAACAATGAAATAATACATGCTGACTTTGGAGATGTTTGATTACCTGTCTAACCCAAAAACAAAAGCCTTCTCCTTGATGATTTTGTACTCAGGTGTTTGGGATACACTATGGAATCTACTACGACTGCGACTACTAGTACTATTACTACTACTACTAGTACTACTACTACTACTACTACTACTACTACTACTATTACAACAACTACTACTACTACTACTATTACAATTACTACCACTGCTACAACTACTCGTCTACTACTACTTTAATGGCCTCAATTATTTTCACCTTTTTGTGAATTCCCTTACGAGGTATTTAAGTGCAAGAGGCCATTATGCCCATCAAGCCTGTGCAATGATTGCCAACCTATGGCTGTCTGTTATCTGTCCTTTTAAATGCTGAGTGTCTGGCCTAAACTATACCCTGAGGTATGAAATGACCTGGTATAGATTATATGTATGGGTTCACCCAGTCTGTAGCCACGTCTAAATTCGTCATGGAAACAGTTTTGGCTATTATACTGGAGCCACAGCTAGGATAAAAACAAATCTAGAATGTTATTATTATGGGTTCAACTTATTTTCCCAAGAAAAATGTATGTTTTGGGCACATAATGTTCAGGCAGAACTTGGAAGTTTTATTTTTTATCGAAGGTCAAGCTTCTCGGTACACAGAAGGGCGGAATGAGCACGCTGATGCTTCTGCTTCTTGAAGAGACTGTGCTGCTTTTCTTTAAAATGTTCTGAGACTCATGCAGGAGCTTGTGCAATCATATTTGCACACGGGATAAGGACGGGAAGATAAATTTTCAAAGAGAAAATAAATAAATAATAATAACAATTTTTTTTTTTTTTTTTTTTTAAAGATCGACCACCATTAAACTGGGATCCAAACATTATGAGCTACGTGCTCAGATGGGAACATGAAACAGGCCAATTTGTATGCATGGTAATAGTAATTATAATAATAATTATTAATAACCTTCTTTCACACTTCCCTGAAGGGGATGATGCAGCATACAGTTGCATCCCTCTGCCAAGGGTTAGAAAGCCGTAGCACATTCCATACAATCCAGGCTGTTCCAAGCAGGGGACTCATTTTGGAAATCTCGCCAGATGCTCTCTTTCATCTTCCTTATGTACTCTTCATTTCTCTTTGTCACTGCTCCCAAAATTCCGATCAGCACTGGTATCACTTCCAATCTAACGTTTTTGGAATAAAAAAAGAATCTTTTTTTTCCTTCTTTCTTTCCAATGTTGTAGCCTATGACAATGTAGTTCACGGCAGGCCATGCCCATCATATTTTCCTACTTGTCTGTCCTGTCCACAAATATTACATCTGGTCTTTGGGCTTGATTTTTCGTACTCTATTGTTATACCAAAGTCCCTTAGTACCTCCACTTCCATTATCTATTATACTGCCTTAGTTTGTTGTTTCCACAACTGGTTGGTTACATCTACTTTGCTTCCTGTGGAAGTTAGCACACCTTTGTTAACTTTCACTTGATAAAATGAAGTAAAGAGTATTTTTACACAATAGCCAGTGTATATACTTTCTTGCAGTGTTATTACCCCGCGCACACAAAACTAAAAGCGCACAAAGGAGCAAGGTAATATTTACACTCTGTCTGTCTGTCTGGCAGTCCAACAACATTGAAAAACATTCCAAACAGGAAACTTACTTTTTTAAGGACGTCATGAAGAACACAAACAACAGGCACGAATAACTTATGGAACGTGTTAAATAAGGTGATGTAAAAGACGCTGCTTCAATAGCATTAAACTTCCAAAAAAAAGCTTTTTTTTTTACAACCTTTAAAATCGTAATTGTATTTTAATTGCATTATATACTTCAACACTGTAGAACACAAATTGCCTTATTTGCACTTTCAAAAACCTTTAGTTTAGCAATACTTGGCCAAAATATTACAGCATTTTATGCCTTCTCGCCCAATCAGATTTGCCGCTCGCAGACTCTCCCCATGTCCTTTTTTCTCAAAACTGCGTGCCCCGTGTCCTGTGAACACTCTAGTTACGTCCTTCCTGATAAGATCCATTGGCTATCATCTCGTATTCCAATATTATTTGGCCCACTGCTTCAGACCAGAATTGGTGGCATAATGGTCGGCGGATCGACCAATTCTACCAAGTATTTCACAAACTGGCTGGTCAGGCATGACATTCGACTAAGGTTTGGGCAAGAATTTGGAATTTGTTCATGGTGCCGGCGATAGCTCGCCTGTTCTTCGTGGAGGACACCGTAGGATATTTAACATCTAACTGATGCCAGCAGACGGGACGTCCAGTTTAACGTCTATCCGAGGGACGGCACTCACATTTATGAATGACCCTGCCTGTGAAACACCGGGATGACAGTTTATAGCTGATTCGGGATTTGAACCCAGGATAGACAGCTTAGAGGTGGGTGGGCATACCTCAAGGCCATCCTACCAGCCCCAAAATCTCACCACTTACTCTACTCGTTTTAAAAAATCTTCAATATCTTTATAACTCCAAGATATTTTGAATTCCTCTCTTGTACTGTGCCTTGATCTTCTCTTTCATCTTCTTATGTTATGTCCAATTTGCTCAGATGGTAGTTGCATGCCTTTACATTCTGTTAGCTTAGCTCTTCATATCGCTAAAATGATCGTTGTTCCTCCACCAAATTCCATTCTTATGTTTTTTGAGAATCTCCCTGTTTTTTTTTTGGTATTCGGCAGTGCAATTGCGATATTCCGCATAGTTTAAGATCGACCATGTACAGTTAAGGGTGACACTCGTGCACCATTCTTCCTTTTGTACCCCATTTTGGCCATATTCAGCAGTTGACTTGTAGGATTTATTACTATGCAGAACAGCAGTGATGATATCACATCTCCTTGGAACATACCTCGATGTATTTGTTCCACGAGTGGGCACCGCCGCCCTCCAGTCTGGAGTACCATTCATGACCCACCTTCAGTGGGCAATGTGTTGCAGCACATTTTTGGAAATGCACTTTATAATTTTTGTCATATTTTCGCCACATATACTATATTTATGACTATATAATAATAATTTTATATGTATATATATATATATGCAGTGCCTATAGAAAGTCTACACCCCCTTTCAAAATTTTCACCTTTTGTTGCCTTAAAGCCTGGAATTGAAACGCATTAAATCAGACTTTTCCACTTTTATTTACACATCACAAACAACAACTTCCAAGTGAAAAACAAATTCTACAAATTTCAGGAAATTAATAAAAAATGCAAAACTAGAATTTCTTGATTGCCTTACTTTCTAAGGGGGTGTAGACTTTCTCTTTTTGAAAGGGGGTGTTACCACGATAACTTGAGAATGGCTGTATGGCTGTATGGCTGTAGGGGTCTTAGTCAAACTTGGTGCAGGTATGTATAATGAGGTAAAGATGAACTTATTCGATTTTTGGGTCACGAGGGCAAAGGCCAAAGGTCAGAAGTCATGCTAGGTAAACATCCTGCTACCACGATAACTTGTGAACCAATCATAGGATTTTCACCAAACTTGGTGTAATTATATATTACTAGGGCATGCCCGTACTATATATATATCTAAAATTATATCCCCCCCCCCCCTCTATTTACATGAAATGGTTTGGTCCAAAGCGAACGGCTTGCGAGTACGGTGACAATCCCCCCCCTCTATTTACATGAAATGGTTTGGTCCAAAGCGAACGGCTTGCGAGTATGGTGACAATCCCCCCCCCCTCTATTTACATGAAATGGTTTGGTCCAAAGCGAACGGCTTGCGGAGTTTGGTAAAGAAATCGCCATAGCGTGCACAAACGCGCAGGAAAGCGAAAGAATCGCAAATTAGTTTTAATTAGTTTTAAAACATAGTTTAACGCCAACATAGTTTGCCAACGTGAAATAAATGAATACGCTCTCAAATGTGCCGTCCGAGGCAGAGTCTGTTCGCCACGTTCGGCACACGTGATAGCTCGCTGCTCTCTGATTGGTTGAATCGTTTTTTGGACATAGCTCGGTAACTACTTGTCCGATTAATATGAAACCTTGAAAAGGCACATCCTCGGGTCCCCAGCAATATACCTGGCAAGTTTCAAGTATATCGGACCCGTGGTTGTCGAGAAACAGCGGTCACAGACATACAGAGATTACTGGAATTATAGATAGACTAGGGCATGCCCGTACTATATATATATCTAAAATTATATCCCCCCCCTCTATTTACATGAAATGGTTTGGTCCAAAGCGAACGGCTTGCGAGTACGGTGACAATCCCCCCCCCCCTCTATTTACATGAAATGGTTTGGTCCAAAGCGAACGGCTTGCGAGTACGGTGACAATCCCCCCTCTCTATTTACATGAAATGGTTTGGTCCAAAGCGAACGGCTTGCGAGTACGGTGACAATCCCCCCCCCTCTATTTACATGAAATGGTTTGGTCCAAAGCGAACGGCTTGCGGAGTTTGGTAAAGAAATCGCCATAGCTCGGTAACTACTTGTCCGATTAATATGAAACCTTGAAAAGGCACATCCTCAGGTCCCCAGCAATATACCTGGCAAGTTTCAAGTATATCGGACCCGTGGTTGTCGAGAAACAGCGGTCACAGACAAACATACAAACATACAAACATACAAACATACACACAGAGATTACTGGAATTATAGATAGATGATGCAAAGATAAACTGGCTTGATTTGTAGGGTCATGAGGTCAAAGATCCGAGGTCATGTTAAGTTACAATTATTTCGTTACCGTGATAACTTAAGAACGGCTGGTGGGATATTAGTCAAACTTGGTTCAGGTATGTGCAATGAGGTAAGGATGAAATGATTATATTTTTGGGTCACTAGGTCAAAGGCCAAATGTCAGAGGTCATGTTAAGTAAAAATTATGTTGCCGTGCCAACTCATGAACCATTGATGGGATTTAAATCAAACTTGGTGCAAGTATGTATAATGATGTCAATATGAACTGATTAAATATTGGGGTCAAGAGGTTAAAGGTCATAGGTCATGTTTAGTAAAAATTATGTTGCTGGGTCAACTTGTGAACAGGTGATGGTATTTTGAATAAACTTGGTATCCGTATATATGATGCAAAGATGAACTGATTGGATTGTGGCATAAACAGATCAAAGGTCAGAGGTCATGTCAGGTAAAAATGTGATAACTTGAGAACAGCTGAAGGGATTTAAATCAAACTTGGTACAAGTATGTATAATGATGTAAACATGAACTGATTACATTTTTGGGTTAAGAGGACAAAGGTCATGATCGGTAAAAAATCCTATTACTGTGATAACCTGTAAACCAGTAATGGGAATTTGCCCAAACTTAGTATAAGTGTATATTATGATGCACAGATTAACTGATTATATTTTGGCATCATAGGGGAAGAGTGAGGTGATTTTATGATTTTGGTGAGGTCAGAGGTCACATCGGGTAAAAATGTGGTCTTGAAAATAGCTGAATGGATTGAAATCAAACTTGGTACAAGTACGTATCATGATGTAATAATGTGGGTGGAGGCATATCGGTCGACCGACGTCGTGAAGTCGAAGAGTGTCATTCTAGTTATGTATAATATATCAGTATATGTATATGGTTGGAACCTCTATGTAGGCCCAATAACTGTTAAAGGTCAATTTTGGAGTTTTGGTGAGATCCACATTTGCTCCGTTAGGTTAAGATTTATAAACAGGTTTGCCACAGCGTAGTTACTCTTTACCTAAACTTCACCATGCATTCATTCAACTTTTTCGAACTTCAAGCATTGCTCTTTCTTGTTTTAATATATTTGTGTATGATTCATATTAGCCAAACAATTTAGACACATCTAATCCTGCAAAACAGTATTTTTTATTTTTTTTTACGTTTGGGTCGTTCTTCTGTGTACGAGTACATACCAATGCTATTTACTTATTTCCACGACTCACATCATCTCATACTCTTCTTCTTCTGAATGTGTGTGATTTCAATCAGATTGAAAGCAAAATAATTTGCTGATTATAATTATATTTGACAGTTAAACACTGATAAATAAACAATTAAATTAGTGGGCTTTTGTCAACATTTGTATTTTTTTTCAATTCCCAATCTTTCTAATCATGTTCGACTTTTCTGTGACGTGCGCATGCAGGTATGAACATTGCAGGATCAATCTATATGGGATGGAGTCAAATGCCTTCCTACAATCTATTCAGCAGAACACCAAACTAGTCTTTTCAGACTTAATTGCAATCTCTTAGTGTTGTCTATTAGCAACTAATCCTTCGTTCCTCGTGTTTTCCGACAATTGCTCTTCTGCTTACATCCTATGATCTCATTGGCCTATAAGTGTCTACTAATTGCTGTTACTAACATGGCTGTTAGTTTCTTCCACATCAATGGTAGACATGTTATTGGCCTGTAATTTCATGCATCTGTTGCTGATTTGTTCCTGTTCTTGCGGATCAACTGTGTTGTTCCCTCCATGAGCCAATCAGGTCATCATCATTTCATGTGCAGCATGCAGCCACTGGTTTGCCTCATTGCTGGGAGCATTGCTGTGCTGTTGATGCACTGCCCCATGTAGCTTAGTGTAGGAATATGAAATTTTAGCCAGTTCACGAGGATGACAGTTAATGGCTGGGTTTACATTTGAACCCAGACTAGACAGCTCAAAGGTGAGTGCACATCAATAAGCTATCCTGGCAGCCCACCCTCTCAATTGTTCCTTCTTCATTGATGTCCTGCAATTGGACGGCCATTGTTGAATGCAGCCCAGTGAGCTTTTTTATCCAGGTAAATGTGGAGTTGGTCTCGACTTGGCTGATTCCCAGTTCTTCATTCGTCTTGCTGCTGCTCTCATGTGTGCTTGCATAACATGTATACCTTTTGCTGTAAAATACAATCACAGCCTCTTTTATTTCCATTATCCAATGAGCCTTATCATTAGCGGGGCCCCCGAACAGCAGGAGACGGGTTTTATAATCACTTCTGTGTGTGTGTTTGGCTGTCTGTCTGTGTGAGAGTGAGTGTGTGTGTGTGTGTGTGTGTGTGTGTGTGTGTATGTGTGTGTGTGTATGTGTGTGTGTGTGTGTGTGTGTGTGTGTGTGTGTGTGTGTGTGTGTGTCTGTCTGTCCGGGCCGTAACTTTTTTTTACCATTTGAGCTGTTGTCATCAAAAGTTCACCTTAACTTTATTATGATAATACGGAGAAGGCAAATTAATAATTTTGTCAAAAGGTCAAAAGGTCAAAGGTCAGCATCACATAAAATCATCGATTTTCATCCAATTGACGTGAAATTTCAATTTACCATTTGAGTTTTGTCATCAAATTTTCAACAAAGCTTTATTATGAGAACTCGGGAGATACCTGTGCTACGCACAGGTGGGAGGCCAGAAGCAAACAGGCAATGCAGATACGGCGAATGCTAAAGCATGAAACCAATAAATTCCACATTCCTGTAGCACCCTCAGTCGCACATCAGACATGGACAGCAAGTTCGTGAAGGACTTCCATGAAAAACGCCCCCGTTGGCAAACAAACGGGTACATTCACGTGTAGAAACATCGATCGTGGGACCGTGGGGAATCTGCGTATGGCGATCCGCGAAGTTCACGTTCAAAAAGTAGAAACCATCACGGCATGTCGTCATTCACTTGAACTCGATATCTCTTTTTTAATTCCAAACAACATAACTCCAATTAATCAAAAAATAAACATTTAACAACATTGTTAATGTTTCCTTCATTGTAAAAACTTCCAAATCAACAGTTAAAAGGATTTTGAGCCGATAGCTTTTACGGTCTTGTCAAGATCGATGGAGACAGTGATCTGTTAACGTATTCACCGCCCAAATAGCTATGTGGAATTATCTCATGTAGAGATTAAACGGCGTTTGAACTTTGGCCGAGGTCATTATTTACTTTTAATGATGTTTATATACGAATGATGTTTAATGATGTTTATATTGGTTTTGGGTCGTCCTTTCTGCATATCTCGTGGGATTGTAAGTTGGAGAGACGGCCGTGATGGCAGGGAGGGGTTTGGAATTCTCTCAAGCAGGGATTCAACCCGTGTCCTTATAAAAGGTCTTTGTCCGTCCGAGGTCACCGAGTCCGATCGGTGCAGCCGTTTGTGCGGCACCCGGGAAAGCAACATCGTCACAATGAAAACAGTCACAATGAACGTTATGCAAACGCGAATGTTATGCGGGAATCCAAACCTGAGAATGCTGGAGACTAAAGCTGAAATTGGTAAAACTAAATAGCCGATTTTACTCCTGGAGATCCCAGGATTATCCACCCAAAATATCTTTGCGATCGGTTCAGCAGTTTTTACGGTACTTTCGAACAGACAGACAGACAGACGGATGGGCATTTGGTGAATTATAGTAAGATATGGAGAAGGCAAAGTAATAATTTGGTGAAAAGGTCAAAGGTCAAGGTTGCGCAAAATCTACAATTTTCATCCAATTGAGATGAAAATGGAATTTGCACATTTGTTCACAAAATTGTTTCACCTATCAAAATCTGGAAGCTGATTTTTATTTTTTAGATCTAAAACTGAAAGGTCAAGGCTGCATAAAATTATCAATTCTCATTTTGTATTTTTTGGTCAACTTTTGTCATTATTTTGAGTATATGAAAGAAGAAGAAGACGTCTGAATACGAACGGATGTGGACGGGGTTTGCATTTTCAGATGCTTTCTCGTTGCATCGTTTAAAATTCCATATTTGTTTCCAGAATTTTACCACTTCCTCGGGGTACTGCCTACTGGTATTGAGCCAGATTTATTTTCTTTCTCGAATTACTCTGTAGAATATTGTAGTCTGTTCATTTCTTAATATATTGTTCATTTCTTGCCTGATATTTATGACATAATTGATAACACCGGACTGAAGACTCTTTTAACATTTTCCCATACTTCTACTGTTCCAGCAAGTGCAATACTATACTTCTTGGTAATTCTTCAGATTGACTTTCTTAATCAGTTCCACCTGGTTGGCCTCTCACCTTTTTTGCTGCTGCTTGTTCTTTTTCCTCGAAAGCCAAGGTGGTTCCTACAGCTAATATGCTGTACCGTTGATCTTTCCCATTACTTTTCTTGCCTTTACTCTGACTCTTGCATAGATCGTTTTATTTATCAAACCCAGGATGTCCATTTTTATTGTCTTCACTGCCTTGTTCACTTGAGCTGTATGTTGGTATACAGCTTATGTGAACAAGGCAATGAAAGCCTTCAACTGTTTCCAAACTGTGTGGAATCATCTATCACAAGTGATTTTTAAAACTTTTTTTGAATGTAAAAGGATGTAGGGGTGGTATGTGAAAAAGCATGTAAACAACGTAGGGAAGGTCACAATAAATTATCATGTGAAACCATCCCTGCATCTATCTTTTCAACAATGGTTGTTCCTTGTCCATCCCTGTGTCTGTTGGCAATGATTACGATTGTGTATGTTGATGGTTTATATGTATGAATTTGACCAGTGATAAATTAAACCGTTCACACACACACACACACACACACACACACACACACACACACACACACACACACACACACACACACACACACACGAGTCGGCTGGTGTTTGTGGTGATTGTGGACCCAAATCGAGAGAGGTGTATCATGCCATTTGCAGGTACAACTATTATTCAAAGAAAGATGTGGGGATTGTTTCTCATGCCAATTTATTGTGACCATCCTTACCTTGTTTACATGCTTTTTGGCATACTATCCCGACATCCTTTTACATTTTACCCCGTGCATGCAAAGAGTAAAGCAGGGATAAGTAATTGGTTCACTTCTGTCTATTTGTCTACAAACATCAGTTTATGATCGAGTAACAAGTTCATTTCAATTTAATGCTTTATTTTGAACATGAATTGGAACACAAACCTGCAGGTTAACAATACTTTAGCTCTGAATTCGTCCTGATGCACAGAAAGAAATGAGAATTCCTTTTTGTTATGTCTGCCTGTCTGATAGTCAAACAAAATAGAAAATCGTTCTAAACAAGATACTTACTGTTTTAAGGACGTTATAAAGGACACAAAAAACAGGCATGAAGAACTAATTTAACATGTTAAATAAGGTGGTGTATAAGACGCTGCTTCAATGGTGGTTAAACGTCCTAATTTTTAGCTCACCTGGAACTAAGTTCAGGGGAGCTTATGCGATGGCACATCGTCCATCCGTCCGTCAGTCCGTCCGTAAACACTTGAAACTTCTTCTCCGAAACCGCTAATGGGATTGCGACCAAATTTGGCACAAATGATATTTCTTGTTGTGACTAAAGTTTGTTCAAAGCATTTAAAAAATCGGTGTCTAAGGGGGTTTACCAGGGGTCAAAGTGGATCCAGGTTTGACCCCCTAAAAGAGGAATTTGTTTTTTTTCTGAAACTACACACACTATTTCGATGAAACTTTACCACAACCTTCATCACCTGTGATGTGCCAAAGTTTGTTCATGGCATTAAAAAAAATCTGCCCGTTTGGTGATATAAGGGGGGGTGAGCTTTGTGTGTATACATTTTGGGTGAGCCCCCCAAAATAGGTTATTGCTTTCTTCTCATAAACTACACATGCAATATATTTTTTTGTGTGTATACAAGATCGAGGCTCGTGAAAGAGCAAACATTCATCACACAAAAAGTCAAACCGACACATAAAACACAAAATAAGGGGAGTGGTAGACAAGATGGGGAGAGAGGGCGAAGGACACAAACACAACATTTGAGAGCAGGGACATCGAGAGAACTGTGGGAGGGAGAGGGCTTGGGGGGAGGTGGGAGAGTTATAAAAAATATGGACACTGCAAGGACTTCCAGGAAAAAAGTTGGAATTTCAAAAAAGTGTATCTGGCGTGAAATTAGCGGGGGTAGAAGAGATCAAGGTTTTGGATGGGGGAAGATAAGAGATGGTGGTGAACAGCTGTTTTAAAGACCTGGAGGGAGGAGTGGGATTGAAGGGAGTGGGGGAGTTTGTTCCAGAGGCGGGGAAAAGGGGAATAAAAGAGTGAAGGTGAGCAGAGAGCCGAGATTTTGGCAGTTTAATCATAAGAGGGTTGCTGGCAGATCTTGTGCGACCTGTCGGAATATTTGGGGGACAGAGCACAGAGAGCTGGGGGAGCAAGGCCGGAGAGGAGTCGGTAGAAGACAGAAAGACCACCAACCTGCCTGCGGTGAGTGAGTGAAAGGCCCTCGGAGTTAGCTTCATCGCAGGAGATTCCAATGATTCTGAAAGCTTTGGCTTCAACAGCGTAAAGACAAGCTAGGTGTGAGGCAGGAGCACCGGCCCATAGGGGGGAACAGTATTCCATTGAGCTGTGGATGAAAGCATTGTATGTGGTGAGGAGCTCAGGTGTGCCAAGGAAGGACTTTGCACGACGGAGGATGCCCAGTCGGCGACTGGCATTGGAGGCCAGCTTGGAAATGTGGTTTTCCCAAGAAAGAATTCTGATGAAACTTGACCAGAACCTTAATCACCCGTGTTGTACCAAAGTTTGTTCTGGGGGAGTAGTCGGGAGGGGGGGGGCGGTCCCCAAAATCGGTATGTTTTTGTTTGTTTGTTTGTTTAAAGTCTTATGATTATGTTAGTATGATTCTACATGCTGCCCTGACTTCAAGCAACCATTGAAATTGGTTTAAAATACCCTTAGTCAGCGCAGTGGTCTGTTTATTCTACCAGGTGAGTGCCAGGGGTATTCATACAACCCTTACAATCTGTATTGTATTTCAATTGAATTATATATTTGAACACTGTAGAACACAAATCGCCTTATTAGTAAGGGAAACATATGAAAATCTGTTAACTAAATTGTTACCAAAAAATTTCTTCACCAATATGTTTGTAAAGGTGTGTAATAACATGTGTTAAAATGTTGAAGGTCAACTCCCGTGGGAAACCCAGAAAAAAAGCTGTTGAATTCGGGTACCGAAAAATTATTTTCGAGAATTTTTATTTTTTTAAATCGGCCCTTAAGTAACTTATGAGGGGTCAAATAAGGGTTTTTCATGATTCTGAGTTGATTGTTAACCTTTATATTTCACCACAGACACTCCGTTGTGGAAAAATAATTTCTAAATATATCTCATTTTCTACTTTGCAGGACATGGAGTCTAGCAATATGGATGAAGACGTTACTCCACCTGTGCTCAATTGCTTCATCTGTGCACGCTCGGATACACCAGCTGAAAGGCTCATACAGGCAACTCCAAAGGGATACTCAACTTTATTGAAACAAGCAGAAACTGTCGAAAATGTTACTGTTGTGGAACGTATGAAGGAGGCTCAAAAGGAAGGAAAACTGAGGTACCGCCAGAAGTGTAAAAATGATCTGTACAACAACTTTGTTGCAACCACGAAGAAGTCAGCTCAAGCATCAAAGGCAGAGAAAGAGTCATCAAAGTTGAAGAGAAGACGCACTACTTGTGAGTTCAGTTCATCAACTGGCTGCAGTTCTAGAAGATCACAGTCAGTTGACCTCCTGTATAAGGATGTATGCATTCTTTGCAACCAACCAGCCCAGCTCCACAAATATAATCCAGCACAAGCTAGAAAGAAATACAGAGTGCCAGATAATTTGACTGCAGATACACTGAAGGCAAGCTTGCTGAAGACAGCATGGAGTCGCGGGGATGACTGGGGCACTGAAGTCACTGGACGCCTGGTAGGGATCAACGACTTGGTAGCAGAAGAAACACTGTACCATTTGCGATGCAAACTTATGTTTGCGAGAGGTGACAGTTTGTCCAAGACTGATGAGGAAGGAAAAAGGAAGAGAGGACAGAGGAGTATTGATGAGGAGCAAGAGGCAGTTTTTATTGAATTCTGCGAATGGTTAGACTCAGAATTAGAGCATGGGGTAATGAACATGGACCAAGTCCATGAAAAGCTGCAGGAGTTTGATCAGTCACCAGAGAAGAGCCTTTCTTATTCAAAGCATTGGCTAAAGATAAAACTTCTAGAGAAATACGAAGACACCTTGTATTTCACAACACAGGAAAGAAGGGCAGATGTACTCTGTCTCAAAGATGGCACCGACAATATTCTGCGAGCGCATCATGCTAATCTTGACCATGGAGATGAGAAGACTCAGATCATAAAGACGGCACTCAAGTTCATATCCAATGATATTGCCTTGATTGATTTAGGTCCAAAGTCATACCCCACCACACACAGTATGACTGACATCGATAGTCAGCTGACACTTGTTCCTGCAAGCCTTCAGATGTTCTTGAGACCGATTGTCAAGACAGACGAAAGAGTTGCCGTTTGGGGGCAGAATTTTATTAAGGCCTGTCGACCTCGGTCTGGAGTATTGCCACACCAAATGGGGCTTGCCATACAACTTGATCATAGATTTGGGTCAAAATGGATGCTCAACAAGTTCCACCAGCTGGGATACACTGAGTCTTACATGGAGACACAAAACTACAAATTCTGCTTCCTTAATAGTAGGAGTGGAGATGATGTTCCAGATACTTCTGGCACTCTTGACACCATTGTGGAGGAAACCGATGAACAGATCAATGATGAGGTTGCGGTTGATGCTGCGCTTCAGGATCAATCAGTGATGACAGCCAAAGTGCCAGCCAGTGAAAGTGAATTGTCAAGTAATGATCAGGTGGTCTTTATGGAGGTTGGGGAAACAAACAATGCAGTCACTCAGTTTGTTGGAGACAATATAGATTTAAACATTGTCTCTATTCACGGAAACACTCCCTTTCACTCAATGGGTTGGATCGAAGTCACCTCTCCGGCACCACCTTTGCCAGATCCACAGACAACAGCAGCTTTCCCCCGGGTGAAGTTGAAGGCACTCGACAAAGCTAAGATCCTGAGAGGAACTGAAGTAAAGATTATTCCATTTACGAACAGGAAACAGATAGGAACGAACGCGATCATGTTTCTCCCCATCGCTGAGCTTTCCTCCTCCCTGGCTCATGATCAGCCACTCCTCACTCCAGGTGACACACTCTGGGCAGCGGGGTGGGTGATCAAAGCCAACGATCCTGAGTTCCCACACTCCAACTGGAATGGCTGGATGAAGAGAATCCATGCTAATGATGCAAAGCAGAGCACACAGATCGAGTTCCTCCCAGTTATTGAAGGAGACCCTAATGACCTCAACACCATCTTCACCACTCTGAAAGAGTGCATACGGCGCGCTGGGGTCGCTATAGTGACCTTTGATCTTCCGATTTGGCTGAAGGCTGTGAATATAATAAAGCAGGCAAATCTACCCGTCATTCCAAGGTTGGGTGGTTTTCACCTGCTGAAGTCTTATCTTGGATCAATGGGTAACATCATGGAAGATTCTGGACTACTAGATGTGATCCAGTTGATCTATCCTGGAAGTACGACAGCCAACCACATCATGGATGGAGGATGTTTTGACAAGGCAATCCGTGCCTACCTGCAGACCCGGGACTGGATCCTTCTACAGAGCATGTCTCTGAACCCCAGTGACTATGGATGGACAATAGGTGTGCATGGGTATGAGCCAGTTCCAACACTGGACCCCACGGCTCCTGAGGAGCTATTGCAGTTCACGAGCTGTAATTGTCATAGAGATTGCAGCAACCGGCGATGCAGCTGCAAGAAGAATGGGGTCACGTGCATCTCGGCCTGTGGAGTCTGTAATGGCATTACATGCAGAAACTGCAGTCATGATGTTGTTGAGTCTGAAGAAGACATAGACAATGACTGTTGAAACTTCTGACATTGTGAATGAGAAATAACTCTTGAGTATTGTATATGTATGTGAAATAAAAGCTACTTTGTGTGTAAATGTAAAAGTGAAAATATAAATGTTAACAATCAACTCAGAATCATGAAAAACCCTTATTTGACCCCTCATAAGTTACTTAAGGGCCGATTAAAAAAAATAAAAATTCTCGAAAATAATTTTTCGGTACCCGAATTCAACAGCTTTTTTTCTGGGTTTCCCACGGGAGTTGAACTTCAACATTTTAACACATGTTATTACACACCTTTACAAACATATTGGTGAAGAAATTTTTTGGTAACAATTTAGTTAACAGATTTGTGAAATATCTCATAAAATGCCCTTACTATATTTGCACTTTCAAAAACATTTAGTTTAGCAGTACTTTGTACAAAATATTACAGAATTTTATGTTATCACACCAATCAAATTTGCCACTTGCAGATCTCGCCGATGTTATTAGTCCCCTACCGGTGTACACCGGACTGGACTATAGGTTTGCACTCCGTCCTTCCGTCTGTCCGTCCCTCCGTCTGTCCGTCCCTCCGTCTGTCAGTCCGTCAGTCCATCAGTCCGTCAGTCTGTCCGTCTGTCCGTCTGTCAGTCTGTCAGTCCGTCACGCAATTAACAGTTTTCCGGACTTTTTTTCTAAACTCTCAACGCTAATGATTTCAAACTTGGCACATGGTTTCCTCATGATAAGTTACAGATAAAGTTCAAACTTCACGACGTTTCGATCTTTTTTGACAAAGTTATGGCACTTTGAACTTTGGTAATTCTGATAATTCTGATGATCCTTAACTCGGTGCGATTTTAAGTTTTAATTTCCTTTAAAAAAGATTTTCTCTGCAATAATAGGACCGATTGAGATCAAATTTTCACCGTAGTGGGGACTCGGTCTGTATAATATTTTAATGGTAATTATGACGTCACAGGTCACGTGGTTCTGCCGCCATATTCTTTTTCGTGAAAACACAAAAAAAAACCTTTTTCTCTGCAATGGCTGAACAGATCGAGGCCAGACTTTGCAGGCAGACTCGCATACCCAGGACGAACAAAAAAAGTCAGCGAGCATGACGTCATGTGTCAATTGGTTTCAGAATTATGACGTTTTTAAGCATGAACCTTTAAAACCGAGCCCCTCCCTCATTTTTGATCCAATCGAGGGGAAACTTCACAGATCTGTTCAGCATGTCAATCTACTAAAATGTCCTTTTGGAATTTGGATAGGGCACGTGGTTTGGCAGATATCGTTAATTAAACGAAAATATTTTTAAAAATGGATATCTCTTGTTTATTCTAGTTCTCCTCAATCCGCAACGTGCGCCCTCAGCCTTGTCTCGCGAACGTCAACAGCGTGAGACAGCGCGCGCTTTCCAGAGGGGCGGAGCCAAGCCGAGCAACATATATACAGTCACATGAAAAAGTAAGTACACACCATGTAAAGTTTTGACTTTTTCAACATATTTCAACATACAGCTATTTGATCTTCATTTCATCAATATTGATAGATAAAGGTGATATAATATACACAAAGAATTAAGTTAAGCACCCCCCCCATTTTTTTACAACCTCGCACATTACAAGTTTGTTGTCGTCAAAACAGTGTAATATACCCATGTTATTGCTATATTTTCTGGAGAAGTGATATTATGGTCACATAAAAACATAACAATCATGCCGTTTTCAATATTTTATTCTGAATAATTTAAGGTGAAATTTTTTGGGAATTTTAGGCATATTTTCACCTCAATTTAAGTATGGAGCTATAGGTCCATCACGGACAGTGTGGATGACGTTTATGTTTTCTAACGTACAGTCATTGTTCTGAGAAGACCTCTAGCGATCTTTGCGTCAATAACGTGTGTAGGACCCACGTGATCGGATCACTGACTCAACCCTACGTCTCATAGACCCTGTAAGCCGTCGTATGCGTTGCTGTGGCAGGTTGTTCCATTCCCGATGTAATGCACGTTCCAATTCATCCAGATTGGCTATTGGAGGGACCATCTTCGCAATTTGTCGTCCCAACATGTCCCGAACGTGCATTACATCGGGAATGGAACAACCTGCCACAGCAACGCATACGACGGCTTACAGGGTCTATGAGACGTAGGGTTGAGTCAGTGATCCGATCACGTGGGTCCTACACACGTTATTGACGCAAAGATCGCTAGAGGTCTTCTCAGAACAATGACTGTACGTTAGAAAACATAAACGTCATCCACACTGTCCGTGATGGACCTATAGCTCCATACTTAAATTGAGGTGAAAATATGCCTAAAATTCCCAAAAAATTTCACCTTAAATTATTCAGAATAAAATATTGAAAACGGCATGATTGTTATGTTTTTATGTGACCATAATATCACTTCTCCAGAAAATATAGCAATAACATGGGTATATTACACTGTTTTGACGACAACAAACTTGTAATGTGCGAGGTTGTAAAAAAACGGGGGGGGTGCTTAACTTAATTCTTTGTGTATATAACAAATATGATGAAACATTTACATTTTGTAGTCCATTGTATAATTTAAATAAACATAAATGCAAATTTCGCATGTGGAAAAAGTAAGTACACCCCTGCCTCTAATAGGTGGTTTTGCCCCCTTTGGCAGAAACAACCTCAAGTAGGCGTTTCTTATAACTGTCCACCAGTCTCTGACATTGACTGGGAGAAATTTTTGCCCACTCCTCCATGCAGAATTATTTCAGCTGTGCGATGTTTGAGGGGTTTCTTGCATGCACAGCTCGTTTCGAATCCCTCCACAACATCTCGATGGGATTTAGATCCGGGCTTTGACTTGGCCATTCCAGAACCCTCTATTTCTTTCTTTTCAGCCATTCCTTGGTGGATTTACTGGTATGTTTAGGGTCATTGTCATGTTGCAAGGTCCACCTTCGGTTGAGCTTCAACTTTCCGACAGATGGCCTCACATTATCCTCAAGCACCCTCTGGTACAATGAAGAATTCATAGTGGATTCTATGATGGTGAGCTGCTCAGGCCCTGATGCAGCAAAGCTGCCCCAAACCATAATATTTCCACCACCATGCTTTACAGTTGGTATCAGGTTCTTGTGGTCAAATGCTGTTTTTGGTTTTTGCCAAACATGTCTTCTGGTACTGTGGCCAAATAGCTCTACCTTTGACTCATCTGTCCAGAGCACATTGTTCCAGAAGTGCTGGTCTTTGCCTCGGTGTTCATTGGCAAACTTTTGTCTTGCCCTGATGTTCTTTCTGGACAGCAAAGGTTTCCTCCTGGCACACCTCCCATGTAGATCAAATTTGTGCAGCCTCTTTCTAATGGTAGACTCATGCACTTTGACATCAACAGTGGCAAGAGCTACCTGTAGGTCCCTTGATGACATTCTGGGGTTCTTGGAGACCTCTTTCAGTATCTTGCGGTCTGCTCTCGGGCTGAACTTGCTGGGGCGGCCTGGCCTGAACAAGTTGGCAGTTGTTTGGAATCTTCTCCACTTGTCGATGATCTTCCGGACAGTCGAATGATAGATTTCAAATTGTTTGGAGATCTTTTTAAATCCCTTCCCAGACTTGTAAGCATCTATAACCTTCTTTCTGAAGGCCTCAGAGAGCTCTTTTGATCTAGGCATGGTGACGCTGCGCACTTCAACAACAAAGAGCAAACCAAACTAAATGTCTGAGGTTTAAATAAGACAGGTTCCTCCAAGATTCTCTCTGACGATGTTCTCATCATTTGCACCTGAGCTGGTGCACCTGATTCTAATTTTAGGTATTTGAAGTAGTGATAAATGTCGGGGTGTACTTACTTTTTCCACATGCGAAATTTTCATTTATGTTTATTTAAATTATACAATGGACTACAAAATGTAAATGTTTCATGATATTTGTTACGTTATATCACCTTTATCTATCAATATTGTTGAAATGAAGATCAAATAGCTGTATGTTGAAATATGTTGAAAAAGTCAAAACTTTACATGGGGTGTACTTACTTTTTCACGTGACGCTATCTATACCTGGCAGACACGCTGAGCAGGGCTTGCCTGCCAAACACGGGCCGAACATCATGTACTCTGGCACAAGTGGAAAGTATCAACATGCTGGACTATGTGCCACAGTGGTACAATGAACCATCCGACAGGGTTGGCCAGTGTCGATCGGGTTTGCCCCAATGGAGATTCGTCCATACTTCCATGTGCGTGATGAATTGTCATGTCAAGATGGCCTCATGTATCGAGGGGAACGCTTGGTCATACCACGGTCTCTCCGCCATGAGTTGCTAAAGCGATTCCATGCATCTCACTTGGGCATGGAGAGCTGTCTACGCCGCGCCCGAGAATGCATTTATTGGCCGGGCATGAATGCCGATGTACGTGACTACATACAGAAATGTGATACCTGCAATGCCACCGCAGCCAAGCAATGCAGAGAAACTTTAAACTCACACAAACCTCCAACACTTCCGTGGGTAACGGTGGCCGCCGACATATGCTACCGACATGGGAGGCGATATGTAGTACTTGTGGACTACTACTCGGCCTTCATTGAGGTTGACCTCATTGATGATATGAAGTCAGTGACCATAATACGCAAATTAAAGGCACACTTTGCACAGTATGGAATTCCAGAGACATTTGTCTGTGACAACGGTTCCCAGTTGGTGTCAACAGAATTCCGCCAATTTGCATCGACTTGGGGATAGGCGCCCGCGGAACTACGTAACTTCCGGTTAGTGCACCCTTCGCGACAACAGTCACGTGATTGGATACGTTGAAAACAAACCACAAAAGGGCACGTGTTACAGCCGGAAATTATGGAAACGGTGTCGGTTATTTGATCATAACTTGCTTAATTATTGTCTGATCTTTAGAATTTTAACTTTCCGACAAGCTAGAAGTAATTCTCTTTCTAACAATATAAAGTTTTATGAAAAATAATACGAAATGTTTGTATAGCCGCCCGCGGAACTACGTAACTTCCGGTTAGTGCACCCTTCGCGCCAACAGTCACGTGATTGGATACGTTGAAAACGAACCACAAAAGGGCACGTGTTACAGCTTACTTCCGGTAGTCTCGCCCTCATCCATTCGAGATAGTAACGTCATCACCAGAGTACCCACATAGCAATGGTCGAGCAGAAAGTGCAGTCAAAATCACAAAGCAGTTGCTGAAACGAGCTGTGAAATCAAAATCAGATGCATACCTGGCTTTGCTCGATTATCGAAATACACTTTCACAGGACATCGGTTACAGTGTTGCTCAACGCTTAATGGGCCGCCGTACTCGTACACTGCTTCCGACTACCAACTCACTGCTACAACCTGCCGTACCAGAACATGTGCTCGAGAGAAGTGCAGTCCGCCAGACACGACAGGCACTCTACTATAACCTGTCAGCAAGTGATTTATGTCCATTGGCACATGGAGATGTGGTACGGATGAAGCCAGCAACCCGTGGCAACGAGTGGATACTGGCTAAAGAGACCAGTTGAGTTGCCAGCCGTTCGTATGAAGTCGTCAACCTCACTGGCAGAACACACCGACGAAACCGCCGTCACCTGCGGTTGACGAATGAGCAATTCAGGGAGATCGATATCAGCAATCCAGATCAGACAACAATGTCCCATCCGACAGTCCAACGAGTGAGGCAACCACTCACCAACTGCCTTGTGAGGATGGTGTGGCGACACCTAATAGTGATCATTCTCCCAAGGAGAAGGGTGTCTCATCACCAAGTTGTGGGCATGAGGAGGGTGCCGTATCACCGAGTCATGGACATCCACCCGTTGAGGGCAGTAGGCCGGCCACGTTGATGGCTGGGGCAGAAAATGGCCCGTTTACATGTAAAGATTGGGCAGGCCAGTCCGACGCCCAGTAACACTGAAGGACTACGTGTGACTTTGGCCGGTACATTTGAAAGCTTTGACAGTTGATCCTGGAGGGTTGGAGAATGTTGTGGTTGTTTCTTTTTTATAATTTAGTTATCATTAATTACTTCTGGTTCATAATTTAGATGTTATCATTAATTACTGGGTCATGATTACTTGTTCATAAAGTTTAATTCATAAATATTAAAGAAAAGGGGATGTTACAGAGTTCAAATGTTGTACAGTCCATGAGGCCGGTGTGCATGCGTGGGTCCTCACTGGCGGGAATTGCGATGCTTGAGAATGGTGCTGGCTGAACGTGCTTCATTTAAGCCTGAATGACCCACCGATCTTTGTTCTTGACTACTCATTGAAACAGTCATCAAAATGAGTACCAACTTACTGTAAACGGGGCACTACACCAGCATAGCGGCACAGCCAATTTTACGGTCACCATTTTAGTGCTCCCAAAAGTATTTTTGTCCTCGTGAAGATCGGCCTCAGTGATCGAAACAGTGGTTTGTTAACTATGCACCACCCAAATAACCATGTGCCATTTTCTCAAGCAGATAATAAATCCATGTGTATGACGATGTGGCCCATGTAGTACAATGACCCAGCAATGACTCAACCTTCTCATGATCATGATCTGTCACGTGCACCGAGATCAACTGGTATCACGTGACCCCCAAGCCATTGCTCAGAAAATTGTGACTGAATCGTCAGACACATGTGGTCATATTTTTGGAAAGTTTTTAAGGTTAGTTTCTTGTGTAGTGTTGTTTTTGCATTGTGAATGAGATCAAGAGTCATGAGAAAAAATCCAGTCAAACATTTGATTTGTTTTGTTTGATTTATTTGGCATGTTCAATTATTATATCTGATTTTTGAGCGCAATAATAAACTTTGGCACCAAGAAGAAGCTCAATATTAAAAGCTCCCCCTTTTATTAGTTAAATTATTTCAAAGAAACGATGCAAAGGCGGTCGGATTAAATGCTCAGAATGCATCCAGGTGTTGGCTTAGCGGTTAGGGTGCCAGCTTGGGATCCTAAGATCCTGGGTTTGAATCCCAGTCGATCGCTGAATTAATGCCAGGGGGGTTGACAGCCTGTCATCCTTCTAAGGTCGGCAAATCGAGTACCAATTCACTGGTAATTCCCTGTGTGTCCTAACAGGGTTGGTAACTAACAGGGTTGGTGACAGGAAGAGCATCCGGCCATAAAACATTGCTTCAAAATGGGGACCACAGTGCCCAAAAAAGGCCAACCCGTGCTCTGTGGGAAAAAATGGCCTCCAAAGGGGTTTCTTCTTCTAATGCATCACGACAAAGAGTGTCTAGAATCAAGAATTTGCATGGGCTAGACTTGTCCATTCATCACAATTGGCTCCACGATTTGCACTTGCAATGTCTTCCCCACTTTTAAGTAGTGATCGATGTCCCTGATCAGAATCGATGGCTCATCATACGTACGGCGTATAAATCCCATATTTGTTGACCGAGACCGAGCTCCTTTTATATTATAGATAAGAGTAACAATACAAACGAGATGTTTTGGGTCATTCCATTTTGTAGTTCACTGATGCTGTCCAAGAGTTTTATGAATGTTTTGGGATGTAAAATCCTCTGCAGATGACAGGTAGGTATTTTATAAGTTTGTATATCTCGGTATATATATTTTTGAGGATTGTGTTGTACTAAACCTATGAAATGTCTGTACTATACCGACATAGGAAGTCTACCGACTCCTGATATCTTGGTAGAACTTCATCCGATATCTTTATGGTCATAGTCAAAGAAAGATGTAGTCTACCAACTTCCTGATATCTTGGTAGAACTACATCCGATATCTTTATGGTCATATTCAAAGAAAGATGTAATCTACCAACTTCCTGATATCTTGATATATCTACATCCGATATCTTTATGGTGAAATTCAAAGAAAGATGTGATCTACCAACTTACTGATATCTTGATAGAACTACATCCTATATCTTTATGATGATATTCAAATAAAGACGTAATCTACCAACTTCCTGATATCTTGATAGAGCTACATCCTTTATCTTTATGATATTCAAAGAAAGACGTAATCTACCAACTTCCTGATATCTTGATAGAAGTACATCCTTTATCTTTATGATATTCAAAGAAGAGAGATGTGATCTACCAACTTCCTCATTTCTTGATAGAATTACATCCGATTTATTTATGGTGATATTCAGAGAAAGATGTAATCTACCAACTTCCTGATATCTTGATAGAACTACATCCTATATCTTTATTATGATATTCAAAGAAAGACATAATCTACCAACTTCCTGATATCGTGATAGATCTGCATCCTTTATCTTTATGATATTCAAAGAAAGACGTAATCTACCAACTTCCTGATATCTTGATAGAAGTACAACCTTTATCTTTATGATATTCAAAGAAGAGAGATGTGATCTACCAACTTCCTGATATCTTTATAGAACTACATCCTATATCTTTATGGTGATATTCAAAGAAAGATGTGATCCACCAACTTACTGATATCTTGATAGAACTACATCCTATATCTTTATGATGATATTCAAAGAAAGACGTAATCTACCAACTTCCTGATATCTTGATAGAGCTACATTCGATTTATTTATGGTGATATTCAAAGAAATATGTAATCTACAAACTTCCTGATATCTTTATAGAACTACATCATATATCTTTATGGTGATAGTCAAAGAAATATGTAATCTAGCAACTCCTGATATCTTGGTAGAACTACATCCTATATCTTTATGGTGATATTCAAAGAAAGATGTAGTCTACCGACTCCGGATATCTTAGTAGAACTACATCCTATATCTTTATGGTGATATTCAAAGAAAGATGTAGTCTACCGACTCCGGATATCTTGGTGGAACTACATCCTATATCTTTATAATGATATTCAAAGAAAGAAAGATGTAGTCTACCGACTCCTGATATCTTGGTAGAACTACATCCTATATCTTTATAATGATATTCAAAGAAAGAAAGATGTAGTCTACCGACTCCTGATATCTTGGTAGAACTACATCCTATATCTTTATAATGATATTCAAAGAAAGAAAGATGTAGTCTACCGACTCCTGATATCTTGGTAGAACTACATCCTATATCTTTATAATGATATCCAAAGAAAGAAAGATGTAGTCTACCGACTCCTGATATCTTGGTAGAACTACATCCTATATCTTTATAATGATATCCAAAGAAAGAAAGATGTAGTCTACCGACTCCTGATATCTTGGTAGAACTACATCCTATATCTTTATAATGATATCCAAAGAAAGAAAGATGTAGTCTACCGACTCCTGATATCTTGGTAGAACTACATCCTATATCTTTATGGTGATATTCAAAGAAATATGTAGTCTACCGACTCCGGATATCTTGGTCGAACTACATGCTATGTTTTTATGATGATATTCAAAGAAAGATGTAGTCTACCGACTCCGGATATCTTGGTAGAACTACATCCTATATCTTTATGATGATATTCAAAGAAAGAAAGATGTAAGCTACCAACTTCCTGATATCTTGATAGAACTACATCCTATATCTTTATGATGATATTCAAAGAAAGAAAGATGTAATCTACCAACTTTCTGATATCTTGTTCTCGTATTTGTTATTCCTCACTGAGATGCACATCTTCTGATATTGTAGAGGTTCTCGATGTTTCTTCAACATCTTATTGGGTGCTCCCTTCCAATGTGTTTTTCCATTGTATTTCTCTCTCCCTCTGGTTGCTCTTCCACCTGCCTCCTAATCCCTTCCAGCTTGACCTCTGTTGGTATCACTCAATCGATTTCTTACATAGATATTTTCATTTAGAAGCAAAATCCCAAAGTTCTTTACAAATATGCTTAAGAAATAAGAAAAGTAACTAGATATCTGCAATTCCACAAAGCGATCGCCAAGGATAAGTCTTTCCTAGCACCCACGATCCAATGATGGCCATATTTTTTTTTCGGACCGTCATGACTTTGATCTTAAACATTTAGGGATAGAGTGCAAAGTAAGAAAATGCGTTGACATCTACAATCTATCCATAAAACTCTACATCATGAAAATCGGAGTAAAATAATCAAGTTGTGATCAAAAAGGTGTTTTCAGTTAATTAGGTCACAATCCGAAAAAAGTAGGTCAAGGACACTAATCAAACTTCAGGTGAACAACTTCAGTGCAGGCACATTATTATGATTGAAGAACATCTTGGAAGGCCAAGCGGTCTTTTAGATTCCGTATTGGCAAAATTGAGCGATCACAACAAAAACGAATTCTTTTTTCAGAATGCCATTTGACCTTGACCTTTAGTTCAGAAGGGTGTGATGTAAATTAAGTGTAAACGCACCTTACTGTAGGCTATCCAGAGGGCAGTTTCATTATGATTGGACAGATCTTAGTCGAGTTATGGTGAAAATGTTAAATTGTCTGCTATGTTCTTCCTATTCTGCTCCCTCTTTTTATTAGATAACCTCATCTCGATTCTCGAAGAGATGACATTATAAAATGTGTCGTGATGTCCGGATGTCTGTCCGTCCGTCCATCCATTAACTTTTTTGTTATTTTTGTTACTCCTCCATTATCACCTGGCTGATTGTTCTGAAACTTAACACATGAATACAAGACAATATAATTTATTTTTTTTGTGTGTGTACAAGATCGAGGCCCGTATAAGAGCTAACATTAATCACAAAAAACAAACAAACGGAAACACAAAACATACAATAATGGGAGCGGGAGACAAGATGGGGAGAGAGAGGAAAACACACAAGTACAACAGCAGAGAACAGGGACATCGGAAGATCTGTGGGCGGGGGAGGGCTTGGGGGGAGGAGTCATGGGAAGGCGGGGGGAGGGGGTGGGTGGGATAAGTATAAAACACAAGGACACTGCAAGGACTTCCAGGAAAGAAGTTGGTATTTCAAAAAAGTGGATCTGGGGTGAAATTTGCGGGGGTAGAAAAGATCAAGGTTTTGGATGGGGGAAGATAAGAGATGGTGGTGAACAGCTGTTTTAAAGACCTGGAGGGAGGAGTGGGATTGAAGATAGAGAGAGAGTTTATGAGTGAGGGAGTGAAGGTGTGGGAGTGAGGGAGAGTGAAGGATGTTGTTTTATCAAGATATCAGGAAGTTGGTACTTGGTAGACTACATCTTTCTTTGAATATCATAATAAAGATAAAGGAAGTTGTTCTATCAAGATATCGGGAAGGTGGTAGACTACATCTTTCTTTGAATATCACCATAAAGATATAGGATGTAGATCCACCAATATATCAGGAAGTTGGTAGACTATATCTTTCTTTGAATACAAGACAATACTCAGCACAATCACTGAGCTTCAATTTTTTGATTTCGGATTATGGGGACTCCCAGGTGGGGGGGTGGGGGGGGCTACCCCCTGAAACGTTGGAGCCCTTCTTGTTCATTATGTACCAACCGATTACTCTGAAACCCAATACAGCCCTTCTACTCGATGACCCGCACTATCGCTCCAGCTTCGATTTTTCCATTTCGGATCTTGGGATTTCTCTGGGGATCCGGAGGGGGGTGGGGGGGGGGCTCACAAGGGAATCACCCCAATCAGCAGATGTCTGAACTACAACCCTAAAAGATAACCATCATTCCACTCAGGGCTATTTATTATTATCGTTGTAAGGTAGTACACTTGCTTTTGCGGATTTGATTCTGTCCAAACTATAAATTGGCAAATTAGTGTGTCGCAGGCAGGGCGTTGCGTCACAAGGTGTGTCATCCCTCAGAACATGAGATGATGGACATTAAAGGTACCACATTGTGTCTCGTGTAGCGTAGACAAGTTATCGTTAGCACCCTGAACAAATTCATAGCCAAAATGGCTTTAGTCAAACATCAGGCCTAGTGAGCCTATTTGTAAAATGCTTGCACCAAAAAAATTTCCTGGACAACCCACACGAAGATGGAAATAAATGGGGCCATAGTAGTAGTAGTAGTAGTAGTAGTAGTAGTAGTAGTAGCATAGTTAGTCATATTTAATGTTGATTATTGTCGTGGTATATATTACACAATTTGGGTTGGTTGAAGGAAAGCCCCAATCACGTTAAGGAAAACTCATAAGTAACCAAGAACTCTTACTTTGACAGGGTTCGAGTGCATTTTGAACTTGATTACCCTTAAAGTTCACTTCCATTGTCAATGTACTTTTATATTACGCTTCCTTTTCTATAATTACGTCATTCTCCTGCGAGCCTTTGACCGTGTTCGAGAAAAGTTGCCAAAAAAAAAAAACGATCAATTCAAGACTCTGGCAAGCATTGAAACCTGGTTCTGACATATAATTCTTGTTATTGTTCATGATACACACTACACAGTCTATCGGTTAAGAGACAAATAAAAGGTAACCCACCTCCGCCCGTTTTCCATTGCCCAGTTTCCTTCACACACCCTACTCCAGTGACATTTCCACTCATCCTCAAAACCCTTTCTCCATCTTCTCCATAGAAGGACTGCTCTGGCCTGACCCGCTGGTGTCATTCCCTTGGGAAAATGGATGGTGGCACTTTGCCCTTGTGAGGGCTTCACTGTGCCCGAGATGCAGAACGCGGGTGTTGAAACACCAACCAGACGAGGCAATTTCTCTGACATGCGCGTGATTGGCTCAGTGCTTCGTCTCTGACCCTGAAAGCTTTCTCCCCCTTGGGTTTAACTTTTCATCAATGCCGAAAGCTTCTTTTACGCGACCGGCTCCATTTCGACGAATGCAACAAACCTCAAGGCGGTTTCGAAACCTTTGAGTTTTCCATAGCTCTGTCCTGTTAAGCAGTAATTACTCTCACGTAGAAAGAGACGCCAAAAAAGGAGGGCCGCCATTGCACGACATTTGAGAACGGATTCAATGCTCAACAGCACAGGGCTTTGGGGGCCCCGAGCTGCTCTTTGAACTCGCCTGATTGCATGCCTGGCTCTGTGGATCTTCTGGTTCACCCAAGCCTGCCTCGAGTCGAGTTTGCATTACAAAAAAAAGGAGGCTGGGGCTCGAGGGGATTAAAATTTAATGCGGGCCTTTTCAGCTTTGCGGGCTGAGAGAGGGGAGTGATGGTGTGGTGGGGGTGGTTGTAGGGAGGGGAGTCGTGTTTGAGAGGAGGAGGAGGTGAGGAGGCCAAGAATGGCGGCATTTTATGTGCCCTGGTTGAGACAACTAGGCCGGTGAGATTTAGCGACTACAGTTCCCATTTGAGTGACATTGTCATCTTTTTTTGTTGTTGTTGTTGTTCATCAAAACGTTTGAAACGGTCTCTTCAACATCTGTGAGTGTGATTTTGACTTTATGATGTAAGTGTGTCAAGGCCTTCCAATTACCTCATGGAAGACAAGAGCAAGATGTATGCCTCATGGAAGAGCAAGACCTTTCTAAGAAAGGTTGAAGGGTTTTTCTTCTAAATGGCAATATATTAATTAGGTAAACATAAAAAACTAAAATTGGCAAAAATAAGAAAAGGAAAAATGATTGGAGAAATAAAGGAGGGTGGTGTGGGGCGAGAAGAGAAAGGAGGTTTGTTGGGGAGCGGAGGGTATATCATATAAAGCATATGGATGGTTGGGGTCAAATGTTCCACCATGCTTGGCTACATCCATATACAGTATGCATATACAAAGATATAAAGATAGATATAAGGATATATACATATAGTGCTATGGTTTTGAGGTTTGTAAAGTGAGCCTAATAAAGGTTAAAGGTTGTCCCCCACAGAAACACAAGGTATATATATATATATATATGTATATATATATATATATATATATATATATATATATATATATATATTATGGAATATTTTTTAAAATAAATATGGAATATTGAAAATATGGAATATGGAATATTGAATATGGAATAATAATATTGAAATATTATTTTGAATAATATTGAAATATTATTGAATATTAAATAATAAATATTGAAAATATGGAATTGTGGCGGACACAAAAGCCCACTGGCGTGGTGACATCATTCCACGCACCAAGTGGGCGGTGGCCACGCCCGAGGGGTAGGCGTGGCCTCAGGATATACACCGGGCGACCAGCCCGGAAGAGTTCAGTGTTACAGTGTAGTCTTACAATAAAGACGTTCATATGTTACCGCTTGTCCGCTTCCTCCTTGCTCACAAACAGCGCGCGTAACGCCGCGCTTTAGAATAATAATAAATAATACTTGGCATTTAATATGGAATATTTTTTTGTGGGGGTGAACTTACTTTTCAAGATGTCTTAGAACCAAAAGTTCATTGGAATTATGTTGAAATTATTCTAGATTTTGTTCATGTGACCTTTAAAAGAAACAAAAACCACATTTGACATTTCGAAACAAATAAATTGATCCTTGAAAGTGATGTAAACTGATATCGAACTCAATTCATGGACAGTACTGTGATAAACTTCTGTACGTTTTCCAGAAGTATCTCTTTATTTTGCACATGAGCCAAAATTTCTTTTAACAAAAACTAAAGTTAAATTACGGCTGGGATTACGGACAGTAAAATTACAGTTCAGTACTTCGTGTAACCGCCACGAGCATTCAGAAGAGCACGTACACGTTGAGGCATGCTGTTCACGAGATTTGCCAAGGTTTGGACAGGAATCGCTTGCCATGCAGTGACAATAGCCTGCTGCAATTCACGCGCAGAGGTCGGCTGCTGGTCCAAGTGGTCGATTTGACGCGTTAATTCTGCCCACAAGTTCTCTATCGGATTCATATCCAGGGACATGGCAGGCCACTCCATATGCTCTACACCACGGTCAGCAAGAAAGTGTTGGATCATGCGAGCACGATGAGGCCGTGCATTGTCATCTTGGAAGACAAAGTTTCCTCGAAAGGCTGCACGAGCAAATGGAAGCAATGTTTCTTCCAGAAAGGCCCTGTACTTGAACTGGTTCAGGTTTCCATTCAGAACAACCAGGTCAGTTTTGCCCCCTGCATGAAAAGCAGCCCAAACGGTCACCCCACCACCTCCAGCTTGGACTCTTGGCACTACACAATCTTTGTTGTAGGCTTAATGCACTTGTCTGCACACTCGGACGTGGCCATCTTGACGATAGACCAGAAATCTAGACTCGTCACTGAAGATCACATGATTCCAGTGTCCTGGCTGCCATTGACGGTGCTCTCTGGCCCACTGCAATCGGCGCTGGCGGTGTTGTCTGGTCAGGCGTGGCTTTCTCAGGGGATGCCTGGCACGATAGCCTGCTTGAACCAGTCGTTGGTTGACTAGTCTTCTGGATACAGGCACATTTGTCAGTTGCTGCCACTCAGCCCTAAGCCGATTAGCTGACTTGGTATGGCCATTGCGGACTAACCGGTGCAGCTGGCGATCATCCCTCCTTGTGGTTCTGCGGGGACGTCCTGGCCTCGGTATTGGAGTAGGGACACCCCTCTGAGCATTTCGTTTCAGGATCTTTGACACCTGACCTTGAGTGATGCCATACTGCTGAGCAATAGCACGCTGTTTCATGCCGTAATTTCGTAAAGCCACCACTCCATGACAAACAGCATTGTTGAGTTGACAGACCATCTCCATAGGAAGCGGCAATAACTTTTGGGGACGTGCAGCAGTTGTTTTCCACGAATACAGAACGCAACAACCCTTGTATACCCGACTGTGAAGCCAATCGTCAAATGCACCTGTCCGTACATTTTGCCACGCCACCTGTGATATAATCCTGTTGTTGACTTCTTGCTGCGACAGACAATCAGTGACATGGTTCTTTTAACAAATAAATCACCAAAGTGTAAAAGAAACTCACCAGATTGATATACTGAGTTAAGAAAGTAAACCCGTCAAGAAAAAAAAAAAATTCCATATTAAATGCCAAGTCTGTGTATATATATATTGTTACGGACCGCGAATTGGATGTTATTTTCCGAGCGGAGGTAACCGCGGCCGAACAGTTGTTTCCCCTTTCTTCCCGACTCACCCGATTCACCAAGACGTTGGCCAAATCGCGCTATGCCAAATCAATGATAGAAAGGACACGACGACTGGGAAAGATGAAACGACGCAGTACAGTTCTCAAGACCTCCGGAGGAGGGTATAATTACAGTGGTGGAGAAAAGGGGGTAGATTACAAGGCAGAGTGAGGTAAAGACACAGAAGAGATGGGCACTTAAATACAGTCTTATCAAATCCCAGACAGACCACGGACAAACGGACAAGGTAGACTTACACAGGGATTGATGGCAGGGATGGACAGGTAGGTCGATGGCACAAGGTGCACCTTGGCTCGGGGACAGGATAAACACAGTCCAAAGATGCAGGGAGGTCTCACAGCGCTCGGAGGGGACGTCTTGCTTTCTCTCAGCTCGGCGCGCATCTGTGACGTCACCTCTCTCTCACTGCGCATGCTCAGCGGGGAGTTACACGCCCTCGGCTGGTTGGTTCCGCCCCAACTGGGGCCGGTCCGCCGCTTCCATTGGGTGCGGGGGTTACCGGGCTCCGCCCTTGACGAGGAGCCGACAGGGAGCCCCTGTTTGGTAACCCCGTCGAGCACATGTCCGATGGCGGCTCGTTGGGAAGGCCTGGTGTCCTCCCACCACTCCTACCAAGCCGGAGTGAGGACGCGCACTCCCTGCGCTCATTGTTGTTGTTGTTGTTGTTGTTGAAGAGAACTGTGAGGAAGAGCTGCGGGGAGGTATTGGGAGGTCCTAAACTTCCTAACGGTGCCATACAATCACATTCTGGTGCAACGAAGGGTCAGAATTAATGGAAACGAATCCTTAACTGACATAGACTAAGAATAACTAGCAAGATGTCCTATAGTTGTTTTACATGAGATACGGTGGACCTGGATGCGACATTTAATGGGGGAAATAGGGGGAGGTCGGGTCTACAGAGTGTTGTTTACAGAAAATGGGACTAGGGAATGGGGGATTGGGGAGAGTTGGGAAGTATTGAGGAAATAGGGGAATATTTACAAGCGGATATGGATGGATGCAAATCCCATATCTGCAACACTGCACCCTGCTCGACCTCGGGGCGGCCCGACCCGATAAATTTTTACCGACTTTAGTGTGGCACTCAGATGTAGTTCCCTCTACTATTAACTCAACCCTGAGTGCGACAGTTTTACAGATGTTCACAAATGAGTAAATATGTCCCCCTGCGACGTTGCACCCTTCTCCTAACAGAAACACACCCACAGGATAACCGAATCGCGGAAAGCATCCTCAAACTAAACATACAGCCGGTAGGGAGCATCATTTATACAAGACTACACTGATATTTACACTACGATCCAGGACCTGTTCTTTGAGGAACACATGCAGATGTTATGCATAGGGAGAGCACGCATGCCAGCATCGATACACCAACCCACGAGTGCCCTGTGGCCCTACGGCCTTTAATAATGTGCAGAGCACCCCTTCCAAGCACCAAAAGCACCACCCCCTTATGCACAGTCAGCACCATCCGGTGCACCAATAAAGTGTTCAATAACAATGCACAATCAAGTGTCCATGGTCACCGGTGGTGTCGCAGCCGGCCGATGTTCTGCCGCTGGTCTTGCCTTCATGGAGTGCACTTGGCCTTCTGGCTTCTTTAGAAATAAAGAAAGGCGCCAACCGCATCCATTTCTGAATTGTGGCCGTCAGGGGGGCCAACTAAAAATGGTTCACCTGTATGGCATAGGTGCCACGTTGACCCAGAGGTCCATCAACGGGTGGTGCTTAACCGCAAAAGAACTGCGGTCCATTGTGGGCGGCCACAAAAATTGCGGTCCATATGGTGTATCGATCCAGGCAGCAAGCCACGGAAGTACAGGCCCACAACTGCGGAGCCAGCACCTCTCTCTCCTCTCTCTCTGCCCCAAAGCCAGATCCTCGGAGGTGGGAGACAAAAGAAGACAAGTGAGTAAGGTGGTAAGGGTGCAAAAGTGCACGCAATACAAGGTAATGCACACTGGGGGCACATGGTAACCAGGTGAGACAGGTACGTTCCTACCGTACGCCCCCTCCCCCCCCCCCACCAGGTAACCTACATTGCCCCTCCCTTACCCCTTACTGTATCCACAAAACACAACATTACCCATAAACATCTACTTTACACATCAACAAACGTCCCTACTGTCTTCCCCGTTCCTGCCATAAACCAAATTCGTCTTCTCTCCCTCCTAACCAATCAAATTTGCCATTTCCAACTCTCAACAAAATTTGCCATTTCCAACTCAACATCAAAATTTGCCATCACCAATTCATCATCAGTCCCTCCTAAGGAGGGAGAGATGGAATCACCCCAATGTCTCATCCACGTCGTGATGCGTCTCACAAATCCAAACAGCAATTCTCATCTCCTGCAACACAAAACAAAGAAAACACAGGTGTGGAGTCATCATCATCACCTCAGGTAAGTGGCTGCGTATGGTGCGACAGGTTCATCAAGCCTAACTATTTCCTAAATAACTTTAACAACTTTACATTACCCGGGGTCTTTCTCCTGCCAAACCATTGGCCCTCATTACTCTATGTGGTTCGAAGAACCAAAATCCCATTGACCATCTGTGGTGCAAACCATCAGTTTGGGTCTCACTCCCCGATTCAACACTCGGTGCTCCCGCACAATTTCGTTGGCTGGGTCGTGTGACGCTCCCAGCTGGTCCGCCCACCTGCACACCTCCACCACTGTTGTTGCCTACCGAGCTCACCTGCTCCTCACCCTAACCTAACTAACTGGGGAAGGCCCTCTCGCACTCTCACCCCCTCGGTGCCCTCTCTGGCACGGGCTGCCCGATCCACACCCGGGATCCTCAGGCACCCACTGACACTAACGGCTCCCAGAGCCCACCTGCGGCCTCACCTGGCCGACATCTAACAGTGGCGGAGTGCCCAACCATTCACACTCATACTAACAGGCCACACGACCAGCCAATTTCACCACACCAATGCACCCCTCCACAATACCATTCTGCAACCGCACCACAAATGCCAATATCCAACCACAATTTACCTATACCTTCTAACTACTCTTTAAACTACCCTCCCCGGGTACTCGTGAAAGGGGTCCACTCTTCCCCCATCCACACCTTCGCACCATGCACACCACTCCGTACCACTTACTCCAACTCTCTCCACACCACTCATTCTCTGCTCCATATATTCCACACACCTGTACTTGCACACCTGTGCTCTCATACTTGGTGCTGCCTGCACCCTTCTCTCCCCCAAGCGCATTCGCGCTGATCCACAACACTCCCTACTCACCATGACACTCATCCGCAATGCTCTCTCATTCATCACTTGTACACTCACACACACCTCGGAGCATTGCCTCACCGTTGCCTCATTTGAAGCTGCTCACCAGCACTTCCATTCATACTGCATCATCTGCTCTGTCTACTCCATTCTAAAACTCGCGCTCCTCCGTCTTCCCTTACACTCAGCGCTCCCACGTCATTATCAAACACTAAGCTACTACGTCCCCACTACAGGCACCAGTCACTAACTAATCTTAACGTTACCTAATGTCATCTCTCTAGATCCCTACACACGATATATCCTAACCCTCCCGGGCTAGTTTTCACTGCCATCAACCCCATAAACTATAGCGCATTTGCCCCCAGTGTGAGGGATGACAGAGTTGCCATCCCACCACATCGGGCATCTCCCACTACCAATTTTGCACATCAAATTTCAACAAATCAAAAATTTGCCAATCACTACCCATCATCTGCCAATCATTACTGCCAATCCTTTGCCAATCATCAAATTTTGCCTTTTTCTAATTTTGGGTCCAAAGCACTAACCTCATCACCCGTCTACTTACTAGATCCTCTCGGTGCGCCAATTCACTTCTAAAGCTCGGCTTCATACAGCCGAGCAATGAATGCGGGTTCTTTGGTGCCGGCGGCTGGATGCGTCCGACACTCGGTGCAGGGAAGGACGCTTACCCGGGCCGAGATCCCACGCACCACCTCGGCACGGAGCCATCCCATGGCCCGATCTCGACCTGCCGGAACGCCTCAACAAAAAGGGGTCGCCATGATGACCCTTCCTATCGGGCTGCCCGCTCCGCTTAATGGAGCACGGACGCGGCCGTTCAAAGCGCAGCCCGGCGTGGATCGCGTACGGCGGTTCTTTCGAAACCGCCGTGGTTCGGATCCCCGCTGGTCCACGCGGCACGCGAAGCTGACCGACGCGCACCGAGGGCCCGATTCGGCTATAAGTCGTTCTAACCTCTAACCCGGTTACCGTCGATGCCTCACCTGCATGCTTACACCCCGCAGCCCGTTCCTTGCTCAAACATCCAGCTGTTCCCATGCTCCTCGTCATTGCACCTTCTCTAACACACCCAGGTACACTCATTCCGCTCACAGACTTGGTCACACACCTGACCACCGAACACCTTGGCACACATTCGTCGTTCGCACACCTCACCAACACACCTCTTCGCTCCCCCTCCTCGGTCACCTCCTCTGTGACAATCACAGGGTGCTCTCACTCGCACACCCAACCACGTGCCTCACTACCAACTCAAGTGTGCATTCCCACACACGCTCTACCATTCCAGGTGTGCATCCTTCCATTCCAGGTGTACATCCTCTCTCACCTGCCACAACCAACTCACGCTCCATGTCACTCTTACTACTCTCACCTCCACTCTGGACAGCGCACTCACCCTTACTCTCAACAGCGCACTCTTTCCTCATGCACCCGTCCGTTACACCCCTTTCTCGCGCACACTCTTGCGCACACTCTCTCGTTACATCCTCTGTAACACTCCTCACTACGCGCTTCCATGTGCTCCCTCGCACACGCGCTATGACCGACTCACTCTCGACAGCACACTCACTCCTTGGCGCGCACTTTTTCCTCACACACCCCAGAGTCGGACATTCTCGCACACCTCCTCCTTCGCACACCGTACCTGTTGCACACTTCACCAACGGCCTCTCACGAACACCCGGGTCCATCTCGACCCCCAAGCTTATTAAATCACCTGGCGCATCATACGCACGATCATATTGGTCACCACTTACACCGGGTCCTCTTTCTCTTTGTTTCTCCTCCATCACCTGCGAATCCCTCATCCGGTTAATGAGCACATCATCACGATCCGAACACAGACTTTGGACCAATTCTTTTACTTCCTCTTTTATCTCTTTCTTATCCTCTCTCTGTCGCTTCTTAATTTCGCTCACCCCTTCTTCCACTTCTTCTAATTTCTGCTTCACCTCCTTCATCTCCTCGTGCGCCCCCTTAAGTTCTTCCTCTAACTCCACCTTATTTTTTTCTATGTGCTCCCGCACCTCCCGCTCTTTAACCTCCATCACCTCTACCACCTCGTTCATTTTCCTCGCCAGGTCCTCATGTACCGTCTGACACTCTTTTTTAATTACCCCATACGTCCTTTTTCATCTCCTTCTGTGTTGATTTTAAACCCTCTATTACCGCTGTGTTCTTCTTCACCTGGTCCCCCAACTCCTTTTGTCCCACTGTCAGCTGTTCTACTCCCAGCGTCAACTCCTCTATACCACCTTGCAATTTTACAGTCCCCTTTCTCACCTCCTTCTCCATGCGCTCCTCACAGTGCCTCACCTCCTCGCGCACTCCTCCGACCTCCTCACTCACACCTCTTCTGATCTCCCCTCCCATCACTTGCATCTCCTGCCCAGATGCCACCCTCATCTGCTCCATTTCCTCCCTGTGAGCATCCAATTTAGTCCTACCCCCATTCTGACCCCCTCTATCTGCTGCCCCATTTGTTTAACTTCCCTTTCCGCTTGGTCCCTCATGTCCCTCAATTTGCCTTCCATACTGTTTTCTAACCCCTCTAACCCCTTTTTCATCCCTTCCATTTGATTCTCTTGAGCGGCCATTCTGTTTTCTACCCCCGTTAACCCATCCTGTATTTCCCCTAATCTATTGTCTAATCCCTCTATTCTACTCCCTAACCCTCCGATCTGGGCCCCCATTCTTTGTTCTAACCGTTGGCTATTGGGCCCCATTTCCTCCCTCAATTTCTCGCTATTGGACCCCATGTCATTCCTTAAACCCCCGATCTGGTTTCCCATGTCATCCCTCAATTTCTCGCTATTCTGGGCCAACAGGGCCCCTATTTGCGCCATGAGGACTTGCATGTCCATCGGCGGCACGGGTACCGCTACCGCAATCCCATGCGCGGCGCCGACCTGTTGTTTGGATCCCTCATCCGCCGATCCCTCAACTCCGCCGATTCCATTGGGTGCGGGGGTTACCGGGCTCCGCCCTTGACGAGGAGCCGACAGGGAGCCCCTGTTTGGTAACCCCGTCGAGCACATGTCCGATGTATATATATATATATATATATATATATATATATATATATATATTGTTGCGGATATGGGATTTGCATCCATCCATATCTTCTTCCCCATGCCTAGCGCCGTCATTTTGCGAACCTGCCACCCTCACTGCTTCGCTCTCCTCGTGTCCCTCAATTTGGTCCTGGATCGACCCTGCCTCACTCTCCTCTACCGGAACCCAGCCGTCTTGATCTCCCATAGCGCGACTTTCAAAATTCGGGTTTTTGTAAAACAAAAGCAATTTCGGTACTTTATAATTTTGACCAAATTTTGTCTAGATGTTTTTTTGTTTTTTTTGGTTCGGGCCTCGTATCCCACTCCTCGACACCAGTTGTTACGGACCGCGAATTGGATGTTATTTACCGAGCGGAGGTAACCGCGGCCGAACAGTTGTTCCCCCTTTCTTCCCGACTCATCCGATTCACCCAGACGTTGGACAAATCGCGCTATGCCAAATCAATGATAGAAAGGACACGACGACTGGGAAAGATGAAACGACGCAGTACAGTTCTCAAGACCTCCGGAGGAGGGTATAATTACAGTGGTGGAGAAAAGGGGGTAGATTACAAGGCAGAGTGAGGTAAAGACACAGAAGAGATGGGCACTTAAATACAGTCTTATCAAATCCCAGACAGACCACGGACAAACGGACAAGGTAGACTTACACAGGGATTGATGGCAGGGATGGACAGGTAGGTCGATGGCACAAGGTCCACCTTGGCTCGGGGACAGGATAAACACAGTCCAAAGATGCAGGGAGGTCTCACAGTGCTCGGAGGGGACGTCTTGCTTTCTCTCAGCTCGGCGCGCATCTGTGACGTCACCTCTCTCTCACTGCGCATACTCAGCGGGGAGTGACACGCCCTCGGCTGGTTGGTTCCGCCCCAACTGGGGCCGGTCCGCCGATTCCATTGGGTGCGGGGGTTACTGGGCTCCGCCCTTGACGAGGAGCCGACAGGGAGCCCCTGTTTGGTAACCCCGTCGAGCACATGTCCGATGTATATATATATATATATATATATATATATATATATATATATATATATATATATATATATATATATTGTTGCGGATATGGGATTTGCATCCATCCATATCCGCTTGTAAATATTCCCCTATTTCCTCAATACTTCCCAACTCTCCCCAATCCCCCATTCCCTAGTCCCATTTTCTGTAAACAACACTCTGTAGACCCGACCTCCCCCTATTTCCCCCATTAAATGTCGCATCCAGGTCCACCGCATCTCATGTCGACAACGATAGGACATCTTGCTAGTTATTCTTAGTCTATGTCAGTTAAGGATTCGTTTCCATTAATTCTGACCCTTCGTTGCACCAGAATGTGATTGTATGGCACCGTTAGGAAGTTTAGGACCTCCCAATACCTCCCCGCAGCTCTTCCTCACAGTTCTCTTCAGCAGCAGCAACAACAACAACAACAACAACGAGCGCAGGGAGTGCGCTTCCTCACTCCGGCTTGGTTGGTAGGAGTGGTGGGAGGGCACCAGGCCTTCCCAACGAGCCGCCATCGGACATGTGCTCGACGGGGTTACCAAGAAGGGGCAGGACATGGTTCCCTGTCGGCTCCTCATCAAGGGCGGAGCCCGGTAACCCCTGCACCCAATGGAAGCGGCGGACCGGCCCCAGTTGGGGCGGAACCAACCAGCCGAGGGCGCGTCACTCCCCGTTGAGCATGCGCAGTGAGAGAGAGGTGACGTCAGATGCGCGCTGAGCTTGGAGCAAGCAAGACGTACCCTCCGAGCGCTGTGAGACCTCCCTGCATCTTTGGACTGTGCTTATCCTGTCCCCGAGCCAAGGTGCACCTTGTGCCTCGATCTACCTGTCCATTCCTGCCATCAACCCCCGTGTGAGTCTACCTTGTTCGTTTGTCCGTGGTCTGTCAGGGAATAGATAAGACTGTATTTAAGTGCCCATCTCTTCTGTGTCTTTACCTCACTCTGCCTTGTAATCTACCCCCTTTTCTCCACCACTGTAATTACACCCTCCTCCGGAGGTCTTGGGAACTGTACCCCCTTGCGTCGTTTCATCTTTCCCAGTCGTCGTGTCCTTTCTATCATTGATTTAGCATAGCGGGATTTGGCCAACGTCTGGGTGAATCGGGTTTAGTCGGGGAACAACTGTTCGGCCGCGGTTACCTCCGCTCGGTAAATAACATCCAATCCGCGGACCGTAACAATTGGTGTCGGGGAGTGAGATACGAGGCCCGAACCAAATTTTTAAAACAGCTAGAAAAAATTTGGTCAAAATTACAAAGTACCGAAATTGCTTTTGTTTTACAAAAACCCGAATTTTGAAAGTCGCGCTATGGGAGATCAAGACGGCTGGGTTCCGGTAGAGGAGAGTGAGGCAGGGTCAATCCAGGACCAAATTGAGGGACATGAGGAGAGCGAAGCAGTGAGGGCGGCAGGTTCGCAAAATGGCGGCGCTAGGCATGGGGAAGAGGAGCGCGAACAACAGGTCGGCGCCGCGCAGGGGATTGCGGTAGCTGTACCCGTGCCGCCGATGGACATGCAAGTCCTCATGGCGCAAATAGGGGCCCTGTTGGCCCAAAATAGCGAGAAATTGAGGGATGACATGGGAAACCAGATCGGGGGTTTAAGGAATGACATGGGGGCCAATAGCCAACGGTTAGAACAAAGGATGGGGTCCAATAGCGAGAAATTGAGGGAGGACATGGGGGCCCAGATCGGAGGGTTAGGGAGTAGAATAGAGGGATTAGGAAACAAATTTGAGGGACTAGACAACAAATTTGAGGGATTAGACAATAGATTAGGGGAAATACAGGAGGGGTTAACGGGGGTAGAAAACAGAATGGCCGCTCAAGAGAATCAAATGGAAGGGATGAAAAAGGGGTTAGAGGGGTTAGAAAACAGTATGAAAGGCAAATTGAGGAACATGAGAGACCAAGCGGAAAGGGAAGTTAAACAAATGGGGCAGCAGATAGAGAGGGTCAGAATGGGGGTAGAAACTAAATTGGATGCTCACAGGGAGGAAATGGAGCAGATGAGGGTGGCATCTGGGCAGGAGATGCAAGTGATGGAAGGGGAGATCAGAAGAGGTGTGAGTGAGGAGGTCGGAGGAGTGCGCGAGGAGGTGAGGCACTGTGAGGAGCGCATGGAGAAGGAGGTGAGAAAGGGGACTGTAAAATTGCAAGGTGGTATAGAGGAGTTGATGCTGGGAGTAGAACAGCTGACAGTGGCACAAAAGGAGTTGAGGGAGCAGGTAAAGAAGAACACAGCGGTAATAGAGGGTTTAAAATCAACACAGAAGGAGATGAAAAAGGACGTAGGGGTAATTAAAAAAGAGTGTCAGACGGTACATGAGGACCTGACGAGGAAAATGAACGAGGTGGTAGAGGTGATGGAGGTTAAAGAGCGGGAGGTGCGGGAGCACATATAAAAAAATAAGGTGGAGTTAGAGGAAGAACTTAAGGGGGCGCACGAGGAGATGAAGGAGGTGAAGCAGAAATTAGAAGAAGTGGAAGAAGGGGTGAGCAAAATTAAGAAGCGACGGAGAGGGGATAAGAAAGAGATAAAAGAGGAAGTAAAATAATTGGTCCAAAGTCTGTGTTCGGATCGTGATGATGTGCTCATTAACCGGATGAGGGATTCGCAGGTGATGGAGGAGAAGCGAAGAGAAAGAGGACCCGGTGTAAGTGGTGACCAATATGGTCGTGCGTATGATGCGCCAGGTGATTTAATAAGCCTGGGGGTCGAGATGGACCCGGATGTTCGTGAGAGGCCAAGAGTGAGGTGTATGGCTAGTCCGGAGTGTATGGAACGAGGGTGCGAGCGAGAGGGTCCGGTGATGGGAGGGGTGCGAGGTGTCAGTGAGCAAGGTTGTGGTGGTATGGAATGGGTAGCGGGTTGCGGAAGCGTGACCCATGCATCGACACCAACAGGGGTAGTTTTTAGAGGGACAGCGGTTAGACCGACGTTTAGCCGACGCGAGCTTCCGGTCCGTTCAGGGCTTTGTGTGCTGCGGGAGCCGGCGGGGATCGGTGTTGCATCGCTCCTGTTCGGAGCGTCGTACACGATTCGGGCCGGGCCCCGCACTGCACGGTCGCGTCCGCGCTTTGCTAGGCAAAGCCACCGGCCCGGTTCGATGGAAGGTAGGAGGGGTCGGAACAGCGCCCCCTTGTGGTTGCGGCATTCCGGCCGGGCAAGATTGGGCCATCGGGCAGGAGACCGAAAGGCTCCACGCCGAGGTGGACCTCGGAATCTCGGCGCGATGAAACCTCCTCCCCTGCATCGAGGGCCGGACAGACCCAACCGCAGTAGACGAACCACCCGCATTCATTGCTTGGCTTTGCGAAGCCGCGCTTTGATAATGTAATTTCACGCACCGAGGCTCAAGTTTAATGGACGATGGTAGGGATAGTGAATATGATTGGCAAATTGGATTGGTAAATGATTGGCAGTAATGATTGGGAAAATTTGATGGGCAAAATTTGATGGGTATATGTGATAGTGGGAGATGCCCGATGTAGAGGGATGGTGAATCCACCATCCCTCACCTCCTACCGGGGCACATGAGCAGTAGTTTATGCGGTTATGGCTATGACAACCGAGCCAGGGAGGGCTTGGTTATATTGATAGGGACTAGACGTGACTATAGGTGACAAGATTTAAGTAAGAGACTTGGTACCTGTAGTGGGGACGTAGTAGCTTAGTGTTTGATAATGACGTGGGAGCGCTGAGTGTAAGGGAAGACGGAGGAGCACGAGTTTTAGAAGGGAGTAGACAGAGCAGATGATGCAGTATGAATGGAAGTGCTGGTGAGCAGCTTCAAATGAGGCATCGGTGAGGCAATGCTCCGAGGTGTGTGTGAGTGTACAAGTGATGAATGAGAGAGCATTGCGGATGAGTGTCATGGTGAGTAGTGAGTGTTGTGGATCAGCGCGAATGCGCTTGGGGGAGAGAAGGGTGCAAGCGGCACCAAGTATGAGAGCACAGGTGTGCAAGTACAGGTGTGTGGAATATATGGAGCAGAGAATGAGTGCTGTGGAGAGAGTTGGAGTAAGTGGTACGGAGTGGTGTGCATGGTGCGAAGGTGTGGATGGGGGAAGAGTGGGCCCCTTTCACGAGTACCCGGGGAGGGTAGTTTAAAGAGTAGTTAGAAGGTATAGGTAAATTGTGGTTGGATATTGGCATTTGTGGTGCGGTTGCAGAATGGTATTGTGGATGGGTGCATTGGTGTGGTGAAATTGGCTGGTCGTGTGGCCTGTTAGTATGAGTGTGAATGGTTGGGCACTCCGCCACTGTTAGATGTCGGCCAGGTGAGGCCGCAGGTGGGCTCTGGGAGCCGTTAGTGTCAGTGGGTGCCTGAGGATCCTGGGTGTGGATCGGGCAGCCCATGCCAGAGAGGGCACTGAGGGGGTGAGAGTGCGAGAGGGCCTTCCCCAGTTAGTTAGGTTAGGGTGAGGAGCAGGTGAGCTCGGTAGGCAACAACAGTGGTGGAGGTGTGCAGGTGGGCGGACCAGCTGGGAGCGTCACACGACCCAGCTACCGAAATTGTGCGGGAGCACCGAGTGTTGAATCGGGGAGTGAGACCCAAATTGATGGTGCGCACCACAGATGGTCAATGGGATTTTGGTTCTTCGAACCACATAGAGTAATGAGGGCCAATGGTTTGGCAGGAGAAAGACCCCGGGTAATGTAAAGTTGTTAGTCATTTAGGAAATAGTTAGGATTGATGAACCTGTCGCACCATACGCAGCCACTTACCTGAGGTGATGATGATGACTCCACACCTGTGTTTTCTTTGTTTTGTGTTGCAGGAAATGAGAATTGCTGTTTGGATTTGTGAGACGCATCACGACGTGGATGAGACATTGGGGTGATTCCATCTCTCCCTCCTTAGGAGGGACTGATGATGAATTGGTGATGGCAAATTTTGATGTTGAGTTGGAGATGGCAAATTTTGATGAGAGTTGGAAATGGCAAATTTGATTGGTTAGGAGGGAGAGAAGACGAATTTGGTTTATGGGAGGAACGGGGAAGACAGTCGGGACGTTTGTTGATGTGTAAAGTAGATGTTTATGTGTAGTGTTGTGTTTTGTGGATACAGTAAGGGGTAAGGGAGGGGCAATGTAGGTTACCTGGTGGGGGGGGGGGGTACGGTAGGAACGTACCTGTCTCACCTGGTTCCCATGTGCCCCCAGAGTGCATTATCTTATATTGCATGCACTTTTGCGCCCTTACCACCTTACTCACCTGTCTTATTTTGTCTCCCACCTCCGAGGATCTGGCTTTGGGGCGGAGAGAGGGGAGAGAGAGGTGCTGGCTCCGCAGTTGTGGGCCTGTACTTCCGCTGCTTTATGCCTGGATCGATACACCATATGGACCACAATTTTTGTGGCCGCCCACAATGGACCGCAGTTCTTTTGCGGTCAAGCACCACCCGTTGATGGACCTCTGGGTCAACGTGGCACCTATGCCATACAGGTGAACCACTTTTAGTTGGCCCCTGACGGCCACAATGAAGAAATGGAAGCGGTTGGCGCCTTTCTTTATTTCTAAATAGGCCAGAAGCCAGAAGGCCAAGTGCACTGCATGAAAACAAGACCAGCGGCAGAACATCAGCCGGCTGCGACACCACCGGTGACCATGGACACTTGATTGTGCATTTTTATTGAACACTTTATTGGTGCACCGGATGGTGCTGACTGTGCATAATGGGGTGGTGCTTTTGGTGCTTGTAAGGGGTGCTCTGCACATTATTAAAGGCCGTAGGGCCACAGGGCACTCGTGGGTTGGTGTATCGATGCTGGCATGCGTGCTCTCCCTATGCATAACATCTGCATGTGTTCCTCAAAGAACAGGTCCTGGATCGTCGTGTAAATATCAGTGTAGTCTTGTATAAATGATGCTCCCTACCGGCTGTATGTTTAGTTTGAGGATGCTTTCCGCGATTCGGTTATCCTGTGGGTGTGTTTCTGTTAGGAGAAGGGTGCAACGTCACAGGGGGACATATTTACTCATTTGTGAACATCTGTAAAACTGTCGCACTCAGGGTTGAGTTAATAGTAGAGGGAACTACATCTGAGTGCCACACTAAAGTAGGTAAAAATTTATCGGGTCGGGACGCCCCGAGGTCGAGAAGGGTGCAGTGTTGCGGATATGGGATTTGCATCCATCCATATCCGCTTGTAAATATTCCCCTATTTCCTCAATACTTCCCAACTCTCCCCAATCCCCCATTCCCTAGTCACATTTTCTGTAAACAACACTCTGTAGACCCGACCTCCCCCTATTTCCCCCATTAAATGTCGCATCCAGGTCCACCGCATCTCATGTCGACAACAATAGGACATCTTGCTAGTTATTCGAAGTCTCTGTCAGTTAAGGATTCGTTTACATTAATTCCGACCCTTCGTTGCACCAGAATGTGATTGTATGGCACCGTTAGGAAGTTTAGGACCTCCCAATACCTCCCCGCAGCTCTTCCTCACAGTTCTCTTCAGCAGCAACAACAACAACAACAACAACGAGCGCAGGGAGTACGCGTCCTCACTCCGGCTTGGTTGGTAGGAGTGGTGGGAGGGCACCAGGCCTTCCCAACGAGCCGCCAACGGACATGTGCTCGACGGAGTTACCAAGCAGGGGCAGGACATGGTTCCCTGTCGGCTCCTCGTCAAGGGCGGAGCCCGGTAACCCCCGCACCCAATGGAAGCGGCGGACCGGCCACAGTTGGGGCGGAACCAACCAGCCGAGGGCGTGTCACTCCCCGTTGAGCATGCGCAGTGAGAGAGAGGTGACGTCAGATGCGCGCTGAGCTTGGAGCAAGCAAGACGTACCCTCCGAGCGCTGTGAGACCTCCCTGCATCTTTGGACTGTGCTTATCCTGTCCCCGAGCCAAGGTGCACCTTGTGCCTCGATCTACCTGTCCATTCCTGCCATCAACCCCCGTGTGAGTCTACCTTGTCCGTTTGTCCGTGGTCTGTCAGGGAATAGATAAGACTGTATTTAAGTGCCCATCTCTTCTGTGTCTTTACCTCACTCTGCCTTGTAATCTACCCCCTTTTCTCCACCACTGTAATTACACCCTCCTCCGGAGGTCTTGAGAACTGTACCCCCTTGCGTCGTTTCATCTTTCCCAGTCGTCGTGTCCTTTCTATCATTGATTTAGCATAGCGCGATTTGGCCAACGTCTGGGTGAATCGGGTTTAGTCGGGGAACAACTGTTCGGCCGCGGTTACCTCCGCTCGGTAAATAACATCCAATCCGCGGACCGTAACAATATATATATATATATATATATATATATATATATATATATATATATATATATATATATATATATATATGTATATATGTTGGAACCCATCTGTGGATCGGTCCCATCGGCCGATGGGTCTGACCCGTTTGCGGATCCGCAGATGGGCGACCCATCTGTGGATCCGCAAACGGGTCAGACCCATCGCTGAGGGCCTCATAGAATCACATAGGACCTCATAGAATCACACTGAGGGCCTCATAGAATCACATAATGCGTTATTGTGTTTATATAATTGACAATGCCCCCGATTACGAAGCCACACCTTCATCTTTAGCTTTGGGGTGATTAAGGCATGCCAGGAATTGCTATATAAACAATGGAGAGCTGAGTCTGCCAGTGCCACCAGCGAAGTAGACCAGCGTTTTTAAATGGAGCGACATTATCTTATTTTTATCTTATCGACAAACGGTTATCGACAAACCACTTGTCACGGACTGCTTTATAAACATTTATGACATCAATTGCTTATTTTTAGGTTCAAATAAACATACTCATCCACCATTGATGCATACACATTCCTTTAAGGTGAACAACACATCCGCAGATGGCGCAGACCCATCGGCCGATGGGTCTGCATTGTCATTTCTCGTGCATCCACAGATGGGTCGCCCATCTGCGGATCCGCAAACGGGTCAGACCCATCGGCCGATGGGACCGATCCACAGATGGGTTCCAACATATATATTGTTACGGTTTTGCGAAGCCCGTTCCCTTACCAAGGGGAGATGAAGCCCCTTGTTCTCCTTGGGTCTTCGAACCGCGAGACTGAGTCGCCACTTCCAGGCAGACGTGGAAAAGGGTCTCGGGACAAGTTCGCACGTACCTAAGTACCCACGCCGCCGCGAAAGCGGGGATCGAGTCTCGCACGAAACACGCATAATTGAGTACACCCAAGCGGATGGCGTACCACATGGTCCGTGCTGTTACCTTGCTATTGGAACCCGATTAGAGGGATATAATTCGTACCACGCTCAGTCAATGATGGAAGGGACGAAATGGTCGAATCAAAGGAAGAACAGGTTTAATTATTATTTACACAATGTACACTGGTAGAAGAAGAAGAAGAATAAGAAGAGACACAGGCCAGTCTTAAGCAGTCGTACTTATTTTCCCAGACAATGGGCCCACTCACACTCACAGGGGGATGAAGGAAGAATTGTTCATGCGCTGAACGCGCCGGCTTTGGTCGTCCAGGAACAGCTCACCCGGCGTGGCCCTCTGGCGGTCACCACACATATCCCGGCGAAGGCAGGCAGGCGGGAAAATCTTCATGGCGCGTATCTCGGCAAAGGCAGGCAGGCAGGTGGCAATATGCGCGCGTCTGTGGCCCGGCACGGCTGTCTCTTACAGCGCGATTAATACAACTGCCGTCAAACTGAGCGCTCCGAACTCATAACTCGTAACTCGGCGCTTTCACTCTCGTAACTCAACGGAGGATCTGACTCCAGCTCAACACAGCGCTTTCCCTCATCTCATAACTGAACACAGCGCTTTCCCTCTTATAACTGAGGTGGGGGCTCTGGGCACAGGGTTATATCGTCCCGCCCTGGCCCGTATTGAATGTTCCAAACCCCGCCTTTTGCTGCAGTGGTAAGTCACTCCCTTCGAGCCCTGATTGGCGGCTCGTGCTTACCGGTCACTCCCACTCCTCCTGCCCCGCCTTCCTTCGGCCTTGATCGACTTGCTCAGGCCAGCCTCGTGGTATTTTGCGCCAAAACCCAAAGCATCGAGGCATCGTAAATAGGCCATGGGGCATACCATTAAAATCCACTTTTTCGTGCAACAGGAATGGGGATTACTTGATTTATTCATGAAAATCAGCAAAATATTCGTTCCATTCGATATAATAATGTCCCCAATAAATATACATGCACATTAAAATACAAATAAAGAAAGAATTTCGATAAAAAAATCAGGTTTAAAATTCGCGGACAAGGTTGTTCACGTGATAAATTCAGCGAATGAGCGCTCCAGATACGTCAGGTGCCGTAATTGGCCAATCACGCAGCTCATACTAAGCTCCGTTCGGTAGCTGACAAACCAAGATGGCGACGCCCATTGCTTCGGCAGTGACAGGAAAACCTGTTCAATTTTCGTCCAAATTTTGCGTGATGCATGTTGTCCATAAAACTAAAAGCAATTTCATTCAATTCAATGATAAAAACTGGGCCCGCTTTGTTGAATTTGCGAGTAAATGGTTGCTCTATGACTGTAAAGAACGCGATTTACTGGCCGACTGTGCGGTAAAGCTGGGGCTTGATTTTGCCGATACACAATCCTGCATTGAAGCCAAACCAGAAAATCCCAACATTGGCTACCATTATGATTGTTCACGTCGCTTTTGTGACATCAGTAAAGTGAACAGGATGCGAGAAATCTGTCCATTCATGGGATATGGGAAGAAAAGGGGACCTCCCTGCCTTGGTACCACAGTAGATGTTGACCAGAACAATCATGAACCTGCTAAAGACCAAGCCAGCAGTCAAGACATGGCATACAACATGTTGAAGTACAAATTTGATGGCATTCCTGGATGGACAGGGTTTAATACATTCCTAACTACAATGTATCCAGTCAAGTCTGTAGTCGGATATCTCCCAGTTCTAAATGCCAGCCCAACTGAGATGGACACTGTCCAGACTATTCTAATCAGGTCTCTCCAGTATGCAGATAATCTTGAACAGTATGTAGTGGTACTCGTCTTTGACCAGGAAATTTATGCAAAGGCCCAACAAATACGTTGGTGCAATGATGTATTCAAGAAGAGGATAGTCATTCGTCTAGGGATGTTCCATACAAAGATGACGTATCTTGCTTGCATAGGCAAGCGGTTCAAAGATGCAGGGCTCTCAGATATTCTTATTGAGGCTGGTGTCATTGCAGAGGGATCAATTGTAGGCGTAATGAATGGCCATCACTACAATCGAAGCATGAGAGCGCATAAATTAATGCATGATGCTCTGAGGTATTTGCAGTGGGAAGCCTACTTCGACAGTGTTAGTGAAGAAGAACAGACAAAAGCAACTGATGTCATGAACAGGCTGCATTTAAGATACAACAAGAAGGAGATATCTGATGCCATAGACAGCGACTCTTTCAAGGACCTAGTGTCATCGTTTGAGGCTTTCATTGAGAAGAAGAGCTTGGAGTGTCCAACATTTGCATTTTGGTCTGACTATATTGACTGTGTTGAGAATGTGATGCTTCTCACTAGAGCTACAAGGACAGGGAATTGGGAACTCCACTTGTGCATTGTGAGGAAGATCCTCCCCTGGATGTTTGCCTACGATAGGCCAAACTATTCACGGTATCTATCAGCTTACTACCTTGAAATGTGCGATCTGCCTGAAACTCACTTCTCGGCTTATGTGGCATTAGCTGATGGAGAGTTTGCTGTCCAACGTCAAGAGGAATATGGTTTCGCTCAAATAGAGTGCGACATGTGCATTGAGCAGACATGCAACAGGGATGCTAAAACAAAGGGAGGATTGATTGGTTTCACTACTAACCATGGGGCTGTCCTGCGATGGCTACTTACACAACATGAGTGCTCAGCTATCACCAATAAGTGTAAGGAAATGGCTGGGAAGGAAAACCAAGCAAGATCCAGGAAAGACCTTGATCAAACTCGCGTCAGACGTGACGAACAAGATGTTGAAGCTGTCGTCAACACAATACGAAGTATGGTCAATCCATTTGAAGTTGACGGTAATGAGCTGATTCATCTGTCTTCAGGCGTTGTAGCATCCGACAAGATACAAGAAGACCTACTGGAAGCTTATGATAAAGGTACTAAGAGCTTTACTTTGTTTTGCAAAGATCATCTACAGGTGGAAAACGACTCTTTCTTCGATCCAATAAAGCGAATGAAGCTTGCTACGTTTGAGACGGCAAAAAAGACAACCACAACTAGAGTGAAGGGGAAAACTATCACCTTGAAAGCAGACAGAAAACTTTTTGCAAGACTGATATTTATTTCCAAGGTGCGTAAAGTTGATTTACGCCACATGATGACCTACTGCCTTGGTCCGCTGCCATTACCTATAGCAACAGAACTAGGAACTTTAGTGAAGACAGACAAGGCTTCAATCATGCACCATCTGCAGAAATCTGCTGAGCCAACAGTGATTGTGGACAGCATTCCACAAGAAAGTGTTTGGATCATAGATGGTATGGCTATGCTACAGGCATTGCATTCATCTGCACCAGCTACCTTTCATCTGTTAGCAAAAGATTTGTTTGATAAAGTGGTGAAGCTAGCAGTACGTCAGAATTCCAAAGAGATTCATTTTGTCACTGACACTTACCCAAGAATGAGCATCAAGAATGCAGAAAGAAAGCGGCGTGCTGCTACAGGAGTTCAGATTATACGGATTCAGGTGGACAACACCAACCTTTGTAGGTTCAGGTGGACAACACCAACCCAACACCAACACCAACCAACAACCAACACTTTGCTCTTTCACGAGCCTCGATCTTGTATACAAAAAAAAAAAAAAAAAAAAAAAAAAAAAAACCAGAAGCGACCAATCCAATGGAAGAAGTTCCTCAGTGCCAGTGAGAACAAGGAAGCATTCGTGGAGTATCTTCTACATGTTTGGCAACAGTGCCCTCCTGACTCTTACAGAAATGTGAAGGTGTACATCGCACATGGAGAGCTATGTCATGCCCTCGGGATTGAGAATGGCATGGTAGTCTCAGAAGTAATTCCAGAGCTTCGTTGCAGTCATGAGGAAGCGGACACCAGAATCCTCTTGCATGCCGATTATGCACAGAAAAGGCTACAAGAAACTGACACAGCGCATAGAACGCATTCACCAGCAATTGTCATCAAATGCCAGGACACTGATGTCTTCATAATTAGTTTAGGTTGTGCTCATCAGTTTACTGTTCCTCTACTGTTTCACACCGGTGTCAAAGATAAGGTACGAACTCTTGATATGACATCTCTACAGAGCCAGCTGGGAACTGATGTAACATCTGCGCTTGTGGGATTTCACCCGTTTACTGGTTGCGACTCAGTTAGCGCCTTCAGAGGAAAAGGGAAAGTCACACCTTACAAGCTAATGATTAAGTATGACAAGTACAAAGAAACCTTTCAAGAGCTTGGGGTGTCATTCACTCCATCAGATGACCTAATTGCTAGACTGGAGCGATTTGCTTGCCATGTATATGGGCAGGAGAAAGCAGAAACCGTCAACGAGGCCAGATATGATAAGTTTCGACTTGGTGTCCATGCTGGAGAATCCCTTCCACCAAACAGAGATTCTCTCATCAAACACATCATGCGTGCTAATTACCAAGCTGGTATATTTCGTCGTTGCCTAGAACAGCTGCCAGAAATTCCAGCTCCCAGTGAATCAGGATGGAAAGTTGAAGAGATTGATGGAACACCTTCTCTGGAAGTGGACTGGTGTAGTCTTCCACCTGCTCCTGATGACATCCTGGAGCTAGTACACTGTAGCTGCAAGAAGGGAAAATGTAAGCGTGCACTCAAAGATGACGTGCAGTCAGTGGCTGACGTAACATGCTGCAGTGAGCTTGGTATGCAATGTACAGAACTCTGTAGATGCACTGGATGCGAGAATGGTGAAATTGTATCCGATGAACCAGTTGCTGAGCCAGAGGAAGGAGCTGGTTCTGATGAAGAAGAATATTGAGGTAAAAATTAATTTATTCTTAAGTACAATCATTTTTTAAATGAAAGTCCTGTGTTCATGATTTCGACCTTATACCTGTGAATATAGTTAATAGTACAAATTTCTCAAACTTGAAAGCTGTAAATTGAACAATGATGTAAATTATAATGTAATGGATATCATAAACAAATTTGATTGTCTCAATTATTTATGTCTGTCTGCCTTATCCTGGCATGTATACATTATGTATTGAACATGGAAACGAAGCAAAAGTAACAGTACTCTTAAACACTGTTAATCATGCAAGCACTTTCCATGACATGCGTAATGTATACATGTTGTACTGTTTTAAATAAATAAGTTGAAAATGAATCTTCTAAAAAGTAAAAGGAGTCAGCCGTCAACTGCCACTCATTGCCATTCTTCAAATCAAAGAAGATGAACTGATCATAGAAGGTAGAAGTGAGAAGTTAATTTTAAAAAAGTAAAATAAAAATGATTTATTTGCGGCACAACATGTGTTTCAGCTGCGGCGGACCATATTTTCAGATTGGATTCATTTTCAACTTATCGCTATGACTATCTAGATACAAAAATATCATGTTTATTGGTGTATTTTAGTGAAAAGGAGGTCTAGAAACAATATCACAATCAATTTTTTTCATTTTACCCCTCAAACTATCCAGAAATAAAAGAAAATGCAGTAACGTATAGTTGATGAATATATATTTACTTGCATTTTCATCAAGTGCGCGTTAAAAATTAATGAGCACCCCTGGTGTCTGGGGACATGGTGTTTCTTGTTCAGGAGCACATCCCCAACCCATCTATAGCAATTTTAAGTAATCCCCTGCATTGTTGCACGAAATTGTCAAATTGAGCACATTTTAGCCCTATGCCCCATGGCCTAAAAGGACCTAATTCTCATTATTCTACTCGATGCAAAACTAACACAGGAAAGGTCTACGCTTACATTTACTATGAAATAACTGAGCTTTAAACGAGGCTACGTGTTGTAGTGTAAATAAACTATGAGGGGAAATTAACCTTTATCATAAAAACACAAAACCGCAACACTACACCCCTCCCTCGTCAGACTCGTCCCCGAGTCGGAACCAACAAATGAAACGACCGGTTAGAGAATGACATGCAAAATTAACTTTTACTTTTACATGTGACATATAGGTGTGGTTCCCCCTAACATTTACTCTGACCCATGTATGCGACAGTTTTAAAACACTAGATATGTCCCTCCTTTGCGTTGAGTAGCTACATATCAGATTCACGCCCACAACTAACCGAGATTCCGGAATTTTTCAAACTAAACACATAGCCGGTGGGCAGAATTCTTATATTTACAAGCACAAAAACTTAATTTTATTTACAACTCTATGACCCAGGACCTGTCCTTTTTGGAAGAGAAGATTGGAGGGGAGAGAAAGCACAGCAAAAACAAAACACACTCAAAATCATAACACTTGCTGCTTGCTTCTTGCATCTTGCTTCTTGCCTCTTCTGTGTGCATCTATCAAACCGGCTAGCCCCCGGACCGGCATCCAGGCCATTTTTGATCTTCAGGGCTATCTAACCTTCCACCTCTTCACATTCCTAGCACACCATAATAAAAATGCACAAAAAATGCTTTTATTTTATTTCTTCTTTCCTTTGCCAGGCAGGGCCACTCCCATGTGGTCCGACTGCGTGACATTAATGCCACTCAAAACAAGTGGTCCGAAGGTGCAAGATAATTTTGCAGCAAGGCGCTGCACAGCAGAGGTGCAAGGCCACAAAGCTTGTAGTCCATAGTGTGTAAGGTGCAGCAAAGGGTTTGGGGCAGCAAAGTGCTGCACAGATGTAGCAAGGTGCAGAAGGGATGCTGCACAGGTCGATGGTGCTGCACAGTTCCACCTCCAAAATGGTCCTGGGGTGGGGGGAGAGACAAGGCACAACAAGCAAAGCGGAAAAGACGCAATGGCACACAGAAACACAAGGTAATGCAGTGCGAGGGATGCGGAAGAGCGAGCGGAGCAGGCTCGTCCCTAGCCGTCCGAACCCCCCACCGTCGGCCTACAGTACCTAAGCCCCCCTTGTATTTACAATTCGTCTCTACGTCTTGTCCCCCATATCCCCCTCTAATCCAAATTCGTCTCCCAATCCCTCCCAGGAAGGAAGGAATGGAACAAACACAATGTCACTCTTACGTCGTGATGCGTCTCACCACTCAAGCAGTTTCACAGAGCCTTGGTGTGGAGCTTCGTCCTCCTTGGTGATTGGCTGTGGATGGTGCGAAAGGATTTCTCATCCTACCTAACTACACTACTGACATTTACTCATTTAAACTACCCGGGGTCGTACCCTGCCAATCGGCCTCTTTAAACTAAGTGGTTCTAAGAACCCGAATTCCCATTGCCCACCTGGTGCCCTCCAAAATTTGGGTCTCACTCCCACAAATTTTCAAACTGTGCCCTTGCACAATTTCGGGGCTGGGTCGTGTGGCTCCACTAGCAGGTCTACCTACCTGCGCACCTCCGCCACTGAAGCCGCCACCCGAGCTTACCTGCTCCTGCGACTACCTAACTGGGGAAGGCCCCTCCTGGCACTTTACCCCCTGATGCCCACCTTGGCATTGGCAACCCGGGTCATTTCCTGGGATCCTCGGGCCCCACTCACAACTACCCTAACTGGGGAAGGCCCTTCCTGGTGCTTACCCCCTCTGTGCCCACCTTGGCATTGGGAAACACAAGTCCTCTCCTGGGATCCTCGGGCCCCACTCACAACTACTCTAACTGGCTCCCAGAGCCTAACTGCGGCCTCACCTGGCCGACAAACTATCAGTGGCGGAGTGCCCCAATAACCATACACACCAATTAAGCCACATGCCCAGCCATTCCACATACTCATGCACCCAACAAAACACTTCGTTTCTACTACCTGCACCACAGGTGTCAATATCCATACAAATTTCGCCTATGCCCTCTACCTGGCTTTACACTACCCACCCCGGGCTTTCGCGAATGGGCTCCACCTCTCCCCATTCACTCCTTTGCACCATGCATTCTACACCTTTTATTCCCACACAAAGCATTCCACACCAAATATTCCGCACACCATTGATTTCGCACACCACTTTTCTCGCACACCTTTTGAGCTCACACACCTCAAACACAATTCCATTTATTTCCACACACAATTCCTCACACACACACAGCATCATCTATCTATCTCGTTCTCCCCTAATACTCATGCTTCCCCGTTGTCCCTTTAAACTATGCACTCCCTTGTCATTATCAACCATCTAAGCTACCTACGTCCCCTCTATAGTCCAGGTGTCATTACTTAAATCTTGTTCCTACAGTCTTCTGATTCCCTATCATTATCCTAGCCCTCCCTCGGCTAGCTTCGGTGCCCCATGGAGGTAACCATTGCTGCCACCCCCATGTGCCTATCACTGCCATCCCCCTAAACTAGTGCTCCTGGGCCCTGTGTGTGAGGAATGGTCAAACTACCATTCCTCCACGTAGGGTACACTACTCTCATCAGTCCACTACACTCGAGCCTCACCAAGTGGATGTACATTGTCACTGCCCGACCTCGACCGGCCGAGCGATCCATGCGGGTGGTTGGTCGCCTGTATGGGGTGTCCGTCCGGCATTTTCGATCCAGGGGAAGAGGTATGGATGGGCCGAGGTGCAGGGCTCCATCCCTGCACGGGGCCTCGCGGTCCCACGCACGATGACCAAACCGGCCACGGTCGGAGCACCGCACCCGCCAAGGTGTGCGGCTCCAAAATCTCCTACCTCCCCTTGAACCTCGCCGATTGCCTTTGCCGCCACAGCACGGCACCAACCATACAATGCAGGGGCCGGTGCGAATCGTGCACGCCGGTCCTTGTGAGACCGCCGCGGCGCCGGTCCCTGCTGCACACAACTCACCGCAGGCTCGCGTCTGCTATCCGTCCCGCTAAACGCTACCCCGGTCGGTGTCGATGCTTGAGCCGCATCCTCACATCTCGCGACCCACTCCGCACTCACACAACCAGGCATCCCCGCGCCTCCCATACACTCCGTTACTGCACACTCTCCTTCCACATTCTCTGATGTGCATTCTCCCTCACACTCCGTACTTGTACCCGCACACTTATGCGCACTCACGCCTTTCACACACCCCAGTACACACTTTTCCCGCACACAGTCCGGCGTGCATTCTCCCTTGTACTCCGTACTCATACTCTCTGGTGCACACCACCCAGGTGCACTCGCACCTTTCACACACCCCATCGTCGCATACTTTTCTGTTACACACTCCGTAACACCCTCGGGTGTGCACTCCTGCACACACTCTGTAACACACTCTCCCCGCACACAGTCTGGTGTGCATTCTCCCTCACACTCTGTAACACACTCGGTCATGGCACGCCCTGGCGCACACTCTGGCGCACACTTTTCTCACTCACGCTTCGGCGCACACTCTCTCTCATACTTCGTACCACACTCTCTCGTACACCGTACAATGGACATCCCGCGAACGCCCGGGTCTCGCTTCTGTCCCAAGCGCGCCAAAAACCCGTTCACGCCAAACACATTCGTGCCATTTTTTCTCACCTCGGGGTCCTCTTTCCACGGCTTCTTCGCCAGAACCTGTAACCTTTCCATTGAGTTAGCAAGCCCGGCATCACGGTGCAAATACAGACTTTGTTCGGGTTCCATTACCTTCTCCCGTTATTTATTTCCCACTTCTACCATCTCTTCAATTTCAATAATTTCTTTTTCTAGCTCGACGCCCGTCGGCGCCCTTAAAATTTTCTCGTCCAACTCAGCCTTCGCCGGCTATTCTTCACCCCGCGTCGCGATATTCATAGCCCTGGTCAATTTGGCTGTGTTCTGCCCAAGCTCGCTCCCCTCGCGTTCCTCACCCTGCTTCACCTCATCGAGCGCCACCGCGACCTCCCCGCTCAACCCGCGCCCAATGTCCTCCCCCACTTTTTCCATGTCCCTCTTTGACTCTGCCATCATTTTTTCTAATGTCTCCCCTCGGGTGTCCATTCTCCCATTTATTTTACTTATGTTACTATTTATTCCCCACATTTCTTTCATTTGTTTTTCCAATCGCTCACCCTGAGCCTTCATATCGTCCTTTTGGGCATTTACTGTTTCCTTCATTTCTCTCATTTCTGCCATGAATTGCGTCATGAATAATTGTATGTACCCTGGCATTGCAGGCTCGGCTCTCGCCGCCATGTGGGAGGCGCAGCCATTTCTTCGCCAGCGACCACACTCTCATCGATTTTCCCTTCATCTACCAACTCCTCCTGTGGGTCCTGGGTCATCAATTCTTCCTCTTCATCTACCCCCACCGGCATTCGACCGCCTTGGCCAGCCATGGTACGAATATAATTTGGCTTTTAACACTAAATTTCGTTCGCTCGTAACTTCGAGTGCGTGAAGCGCACTCCAGGTCCAATCCCACTCCTGACACCAAATGTTACGGTTTTGCGAAGCCCATTCCCTTACCAAAGGGAGATTAAGCCCCTTGTTCTCCTTGGGTCTTCGAACCGCGAGACTGAGTTGCCACTTCCGGGCAGACGTGGAAAAGGGTCTCGGGACAAGTTCGCACGTACCTAAGTACCCACGCCGCCACGGAAGCGGGGATCGAGTCTCACACGAACCACGCGTAATTGAGTACACCCGAGCGGATGGCGTACCACGTGGTCCTTGATGTTACCTTGCTATTGGAACCCAATCAGAGCGATATAATTCGTACCACGCTGTCAATGATGGAAGGGACGAAACGGTCGAATCAAAGGAAGAACAGGTTTAATTATTATTGACACAATGTACACTGGTAGAAGAAGAAGAAGAAGAGACACAGGGCAGTCTTAAGCAGGCCTACTTAAAATCCCGGACAATGGGCCCACTCACACTCACGGGGATGAAGGAAGAATTGTTCAGGCGCTGAACACGCCGGCTTTGGTCATCCAGGAACAGCTCACCCAGCGTGGCCCTCTGGCGGTCACCACACATATCCCCGCGAAGGCAGGCAGGCAGGTGGGAAAATCCTCGCGGCACGTATCTCGGCAAAGGCAGGCAGGCAGGTGGCAATATGCCCGCGTCTGTGGCCCGGCACGGCTGTCTCTTACAGCGCGATTAATACAACTGCCGTCAAACTGAGCGCTCCGAACTCATAACTCGTAACTCGGCGCTTTCACTCTCGTAACTCAACGGAGGATCTGACTCCAGCTCAACACAGCGCTTTCCCTCTCATCTCATAACTGAACACAGCGCTTTCCCCTCTCATAACTGAGGACATAACTGGCTTGCCTCATAACTGAGGCGGGGGCTCTGGGCACAGGGTTATATCGTCCCGCCCTGGCCCGTAACGAATGTTCCAAACTCCGCCTTTTGCCGCAGTGGTAAGTCACTCCCCTCGAGCCCTGATTGGCGGCTCGTGCTTACCGGTCACTCCCACTCCTCCTGCCCCGCCTTCCTTCAGCCTTGATCGACTTGTTCAGGCCGGCCTTGTGGTATTTTGCGCCAAAACCCAAAGCATCGAGGCATCGTAAAGGGTCTAATTCTCATCATTCTACTCGACGCAAAACTAACACAGGAAAGGTCTACACTTACATTTACGATGAAATAACTGAGCTTTAAACGAGGCTACGTGTTGTAGTGTAACTAAACTAGGAGGGGAAATTAACCTTTATTATAAAAACACAAAACCGCAACAATATATATTGTTACGGTTTTTAGAACCTTCACTTTGTAAATTTTAGTAAATGTTCCCTTATAAATGATCCTCTGTAAATATCCCCATTAATTGGCTTTATTAAAGATCGCAGTCTAGTTAGTCCATGTACAACACATAGAGAACCATAGGACCTCTCTGTAGTTATCTCATTATTAAGGGTTTTAGTTAAGGATCTGTTCCCAATAGTTGAATCTGCGTTGCATTAATCAAATAAGATAGGTCCCTTCAATTTCCCAAATCATCTCCGCTCTTCAAAGTGCAGTAGCGGTAGGGCAGCGTTCACTGCCGTTTGCCTTGGGCTGTTTGCTGGCACCAAGCCGCCATTATGCACGCGGTCTCAAGCCAAGGTAAAAGGGGGCGGAACCACAAGAACAAGGTGTGGCACGTGAACTCACCATCAGAGGTGGAGACAGCGAGCCCTTGCCGGCCAACCAGAGCCGAGGTGAGCCGACCGGTAGGCGTGTCATCCGAGCTGGCGGCTTGATACATCAACGGACAATAAAAGCGGCTGTGAGGGACTGCTTGAGGAGACGAGTGACAAGGTACAGATGAGGTGAGAAGGAGAAGAGACGAGTGAGAAGCCCGCGTGAAAATATACGTGCAGCTGCCGCCGGGTTTCGCCTCAAGCCCGCAGCGTGGACTGGAGCCAACCTCGACGCTGTGCATTTGCCCGGACCTTCCTGCCCTGCCCGTCTGCCTGGACCTTCTCCTCCCTCCAGCCATTCCTTCCTGCCATTCCCTGTTGTGTGAGTCTGTTTGTTTGTCCGGGGTTGTAATATAAGACTGTTTTAAGGTTGCCCTATGTATCTGCTTCTTCCTCTTCCTGTACAGTCTTACCTTTCGTTTCTTCCTTGGTTTTGGTTTTGGAGATAGTGAATAAACCTGTGCTATTTCTTACCCCTTTTGTTTTCATTCTCCCCCGATCGCTTTAGTCCTTTCCCGATTGAGTACCTGTGGCACAATTCGGCCAACCGCTACAAAGGTTTAGTCCTTTGTTAACGGCTCGAGCTGCGGGTTGCTAAACCGCTCGGCAATCTTCCATCTTGTCCATGGCTCGGGCAGAAGTAGCGCCCTGCTTTGCGGCGAGGTTGGCGAAGGTATCCGGGACTCCATTGACCAGTCACCCTGGTCAACCTCACCCCCGCAAAGGAGCGTGATACCTTCTAGGACTCGGATGGCCAGTGTGATAGACGAGGGGATTAAACCCCCCCTCGGTAAGGGGAGTGCCGAAACCGAGATCCGTAACAATTGGTGTCAGGAGTGTGGGATTGGACCCGAACCAAATTTTTAAATCCACCTTGAAAAATTTGGTCAAAATTACGAGCGGCCGAAATTTTGTTTAACATCTAAATTTTAAAATCGTGCCATGGATGATCAAGGCGATCGGGTGCCGGTAGGGGAGAAGGAGAAGGAGGAGGTAGAGGCGACACAGGAGCCCAGGGAGGAGGGGGGGAGATAGAGGAGGAGGTTGAAGAAGGTGCGGTAGCGGGGGTTGCAGGCGCACAAGATGGCGGCGCCTTGCAAGAGGTCGCAGGGGCACAAAATGGCGCTTCGCACATGGCCGCGGCAGCCGAGCCCGCGATACCAGGGGACGTCCAATTGTTTATGGCTGAAGTGTTGGCATGGATGGTAAGGAGGAATCAAGAAATGGACGTCATGCTAAACGAAACAGGGTGTGATACGGAAAAATTGAGGGCAGAGTCAAAAAGGGAGGAATCCAGGGGCAACATGGAAGCATTGAGGAAGGAGATTGAGATGGACCGCGGATCGGGCGGAAAGGTTGCGGGGGTACGCGACGAGGTAACGCGGCTTGAGAAGCACGGGAAAAGGGAGTTGGAGCAAAGCGCAGGTAACTGGACCGGGGTAGAGATCGCGACACGGGGTGTGAAAAACCCGACGGCCGCCGAATTGGACAGGGCAAATTCATGTGCAGCGGCGGCAAAAGAAATTAGAATTGGTAAAGAAACCAAACAAATAGTAGTGGAAATTGGAATTGGAGAGACCGCAGACGTAGAAAAGCACTCGCGGCAGGAAGGAATGGAAATTGCCCAAAGTCTGTGCTCGCATCCTGATGTCGTGCTGCATAATCCTTGTAAAGATTTGCAGGTGGTGTTGGAGCGAAGAGGAAGAAGCACCCAGGTGAGTCGGCCTGTATATTGTGCGGGGAGATGTTGCAGGAGAATGTTTGGCGCGAGAGGGTTTCTCGTGCGCTTGGGATCGAGACGGCACGCGGGCGTTGGTGGAGGGTCCCTTGTGAGTGGTGTGAGTGGAAATGGCGCGCTTGTGAGGGAAAAGTGTGCGTCGGAGAGTGTGTGTGTGACAGAGTATGGGAGTGATACCGGGTGCGAGAGCGAATGCACGTCGGAGGGTATGTGCGAAACCGAGTGTACGGAGTGCGACATGGAGAGTGAGCTGGTTGTGGCGCGTGTGCGGGAGGGTACATCGGAGCGCGTGATGGGGAGTGTTACAGAGGATGTAACCGGAGAGTGTGCGCAAGAGTTGGCGCGAGAGTGTGCGGTGATGATTGGGTGTGCAGAAGAGTGCACCCCCCGTGGTGAGTGTTACAGAGGAGTGGTGTGCGATGGAGTGTGGAAGTAGGATAAGTGCGCGAGAAGGTGCGCGAGAGGAGTGGTGCGTAACAGAGTGCGTAAGAGAGGGGTATGCACGAGCGAGTGCTGTGACAAAGTGTGTGGGATGTACGAGCGGCGTTGGAGCGCCGGGTTTGGAGAGTGTAAAAAGAGTTGCGTGTGGATGTGAGCATGTACGGGGAGCATCGACGTTAAACGGGACAGTGTTCAGACCGACGTTTAGCCGATGCGAGCTCCCGGTCCATGCCGGGCTTTGTGTCCTGTGGGAGCCGGCGGGGATCGGTGTCGCATAGCTCCTGTTCGGAGCGTCGTGCACGATTCGGGCCGGGCCCCGCCCTGCACGGTCGAGTCCGCGCTTTGCCGAGCAAAGCGACCGGCCCGGTTCGAGGGGAGGTAGGAGGGGTCGGAACGGCGCCCCCTGGTGGTGGCGGCATTCCACCCGGGCAAGGCTGGCCCACCGCGCATGGGAGCGAAAAGCCCCACGTAGGGATGGTGCTTTGAACCTTGGCCCAACCAAACCTCCTCCCCTGAACCGAATGCCGGACGGACTCAACCTGCAGGCGACAAACCACCCGCATTCCTTGATCGGCTTTGCGAAGCCGAGCTTTGAAAATGTCATGATGCACCGAGGCTCAGAATAATGGACGATTAGGGGTTGCAGTAAAATGATTGGCAGTAATGATTGGCAAATTTGATTGGCAAAAATTGATAATGGGAGACGCCCGATGTGGAGGGATGGCAACTCTGCCATCCCTCCCATCCATCAGGGCACATGAGCATTAGTTTATGGGGTGGCTGTGCAAACTAGCCCGGGAGGTTTAGGATAAATTGTTAGGAATTTAGAGAAAAATGACGATAGGTAACGCTAGATTTAAGTAGTGACTTTTTGTACAGGTAGAGGGGACGTAGCAGATTAGTGGATTATAATGACGTGGGAGCGCTTAGTATAAGGGAAGACTGGGGAGCGCGAGTTTCAGAAGGGAGTAGTCAGCTTAGATGATGCAGTGTGTGTGCAGGAGGTTATTTGTGGTGAGCATGATGATTGGCATGATTGTGCATTGAGCAGAGTATGGGGAAAGGTGTGATTGTGAGTTGTATTGAATGAATGGTCCTGGAGGAGAGATGGGTGCAAGTGCCACCAGGTGTACAGGTGACACCAGGTGTGTGGGCACAGGTGTGCAGGTGAAGCACAGGTGTATGGAGAATGGTTGGATGAAATGAATGGCATGGAATACATGGAGTATGGAATAGATGGTCTGGGGTGAATGGAGCATGGAGTGAATGGAGTATGGAATCGATGGAATGGAGTATGGAATGGATGGTGTGGAGTAAGTAGTGTGGAATACGTGGAGTGGAGTGGTTGGTGCGAAAGGAGTGGATGGGAAAGATGGACCCCTTTCACGAGTACCCGGGCAGGGTAGTTTAAAAGTAGGTAGAGGGAGTAGGTAAATTGTGGTCGGATATTGGCATCTGTGGTGCGAGTAGTTGCACAGGAGTGTTGTGTTTGGTGCATGAGGAAAGTGGAATGGGTGGGCATGTGGCTGAATTCGTAGTTATGATCATTGCCCACCATAGTTTCCCACCTGGTTTCCGGAGTAACCAATTCCCTTGGGGTTCCAACTGCATGCGGTCCGAATCCCTTGGGAGTTATGCTCGGAACGATGCCAGTTGGAGGCTATGGTCCTTGACCATGACATTACGTCACCAACTCCCTTGGAGCTTCAGCTGCATGCGGCTGCAGTTCCTTGGGGGTTGTGGTAGTTGCGTGACCATTTGTAGTTATGGGCACTCCGCCACTGTTAGTCTGTCGGCCAGGTGAGGCCGCAGGTAGGCTCTGGGAGCCAGTTAGAGATCAGGGGATGAGAGAGCCAGGAGAGGCCTTCCCCAGTTAGGGTAGTTGTGTAGTTGTGAGTGGGGCCCGAGGATCCTAGGAGGAGGACCCAGGTAGCCTGATGCAAAGGAGGGCAGTAGAGTGGGGTAAGGGAGTCAGAGGGCCTTCCCCAGGTTAGGAAAGGAGCTAGGCAAGCTCGGGTGGCGATGTTCAGTGGCGGAGGTGCGCAGGTAAGTAAGACCTGCTAGGGGAGCCACACGACTCAGCCCCGAAATTGTGCAAGGGCACAGAAGGAAGAATCGGGGGAGTGAGACCCTAAATTGGTGAGCGCCACAGATGGTTAGTGGGAATTGGTTTTTAGAACCGCATAGAGTGTAACATGGCCAATGGATTGGCAGGGAAAGACCCCGGGTAGTGTAAAGTGTGTTAAAGTCATTAAGAAGGTAGATAGGAGAAAATCTCTTCGCACCATCTACATCCACTCACCAAGGTGACAAGACTCCACACCAACGGTTTGTGCAAATGTTTGGAATGGTGAGACGCATCATGACGTGGGGGTGACATTGTGCTTGTTGATCCATCTCTTCCTCCTTAGGAGGAATTGATGAGAAATTGGGCTTGATGGCAAATTTGGATTAGAGGGATTGATGACGAATTTGGCATTAGGGGAGATATGGGGAAGACAAGACGTAGTGACGAATTTGTAAATGTGTAGAATTTTGTGTAAATATGGGGTAAGGGCAAGGGTAGGGTTGGTGACAGGGGGGGTGACGTACAGTAGGGATGAGCTTTCTCCGCTCGCTCCCATGCGCACCTCACCTTGCATTACCTTGTTTTGATGTGTACCCTTGCGATCTTGCCCCGATGCTTGCTGTGTCCTTCCTTCCCCACTCACGGCTTGTTCTTTTGGGTCCGGGGGGGAGTGCGCAGGTAGCCGCAGTTGTGTGCCCGAGCCGCCGCTGCACAGCCTGCCTAGACCGATACACCACCTTATGGACCGCACGACTTGCGGCCTAGCACCACTTTATGGACCACACGTTTTTGTGGCCAAGCACCACACTGATGGACCCCACGTGTTGGGGCCTGGCCCCTCTGCTGGGACCGGCCATGATGGCCAGAGAAAAGTTTGCTTGTGGACCACGGTGAGGTTTCCCCTTTGCCATACAGGTGGACCACCCTTAGTTGGCCCCTGTTGGCCATAAATAAAAACAGTGGATGCGTTGTGTGCCTTTTTATTATCCTCAAATAGGCCGCAAGCAAACAAGAGTCAACATCAAGAATGACAACATCAGGAAACATCGGCCAGCAGAGCAGGGGAAGCAAGAAACAAGGTCATCAGTTTGTTTTATTGAAATGTGATGACATGAGTGAAATGAGCACTGGATGGTGCTGTTCGTTCTTTTGGTGCTGATTGGTGCTTTGGTGCTTTGGTGAATTGTAATGCTCTTGTGCTCGGGGGTGCACTGCAATATCAAATGTGCATCCCCGGGCATGTGGGTATGGTGTATCGGTGCAGTGCAATGCATGCTCCTTCCTCTTGCAAAATATCTTTTTTTTTGTCTCCCAAAATGACAGGTCCTGGGTTCGCATTGTAAATACCAAATAGTGTCTTGTAAATGATGCTCCCCACCGTATGTGTTTAGTTTGAAGACAATTCCGTGATTCGGTTATCCTGTGGGCATGAGTCTGTTAGGTAGGATGCAACACAGCAGGGGGACATACTTAATTCTTTTAAAACTGTCGCACTCAGGGTAAGGTCAATAGTAGAGGGTTACTACACCTGAGTGTCACATTAAGTAAAGTTATTTCGGGCCGGGACGGCCCTGGAGGAGAGACGGGTGCTGTGTTACGGTTTTTAGAACCTTCACTTTGTAAATTTTAGTGAATGTTCCCTTATAAATGATCCCCTGTAAATATCCCCATTAATTGGCTTTATTAAAGATCGCACCCTAGTTAGTCCATGTACAACATGTAGAGAACCATAGGACCTCTCTGTAGTTATCTCATTATTATGTGTTTTAGTTCAGGATCTGTTCTCAATAGTTGAATCTGCGTTGCTTTAATCAAATAAGATAGGCCCCTTCAATTTCCCAAATCATCTCCGCTCTTCAAAGTGCAGTAGCGGTAGGGCAGCGTTCACTGCCGTTTGCCTTGGGCTGTTTGCTGGCACCAAGCCGCCATTATGCACGCGGTCTCAAGCCGAGCAAAAAGGGGGCGGAACCACAAGAACAAGGTGTGGCACGTGAACTCACCATCAGAGGTGGAGCCAGCGAGGTCTTGCCGGCCAACCAGCGCCGAGGTGAGCCGACCGGTAGGCGTGTTATTAGAGCCGGCGGCTTGACACATCAACGGACAATAAAAGCGGCTGCGAGGGACTGCTTGAGGAGACGAGTGACAAGGTACAGATGAGGTGAGAAGGAGAAGAGACGAGTGAGAAGCCCGCATGAAAATATATGTGCAGCTGCCACCGGGTTTCGCCTCGAGCCCGGAGCATGGACTGGAGCCAACCTCGACGCTGTGCATTTGCCCGGTCCTTCCTGCCCTGCCCGTCTGCCTGGACCTTCTCCTCCCTCCAGCCATTCCTTCCTCCCATTCCCTGTTCGTGTGAGTGTTTGTTTGTCCGGGGTTGTAATAAAAGACTGTTTTAAGGTTGCCCTGTGTATCTGCTTCTTCCTCTTCCTGTACAGTCCTACCTTTCGTTTCTTCCTTGGTTTTGGTTTTGCAGATAGTGAATAAACCTGTGTTATTTCTTACCCCTTTTGGTTTAATTCTCCCCCGATCGCTTTAGTCCTTTCCCGATTGAGTACCTTTGGCACGATTCGGCCAACCGCTATAGTCCGGTTTAGTCCTTTGTAAACGGCTTGAGCTGCGGGTTGCTAAACCGCTCGGCAATCTTCAATCTTTTCCGTGGCTCGGGCAGAAGTAGCGCCCTGCTTTGCGGCGAGGTTGGCAAAGGTATCCGGGCCTCCATTGACCCGTCACCCTGGTCAACCTCACCCCCGCAAAGGAGCGCGATACCTTCTAGGACTCGGACGGCCAGTGTGATAGACGAGGGGATTAAACCCCCCCCCCCCCCCCTCGGTAAGGGGATTGCCGAAATCGAGATCCGCAACAATATATATTCATGTATATATGTATATATATATTATGTATATATATATTGCTACGGTTTTGAGGTTTGTAAAGTGAGCCTAATAAAGGTTAAAGTTTGTCCCCCATAGATAGTCACACAAGCAACATGTGGCCTCATTTGTAGTATAGTTATTTCTTAGTATGTGTGAGAATAGGCCCTTTCCAGTGTTAGTTCTGCGTTGTGTAAAGCCAGGAAAATAGGCCCTACTTCCACCGATCATCCTACGTCCGTAGCCTCAATACAGTTTGTTAACGTTGGTTCATTTTGGGCAAGTTAACACGAGGGAGGCGGAGGAGGATTGGGGCGGAGTCGAGGCAGAGCAGCAGAAGCGATGACGGTAAGCATGAGCCGCCAATCAGAGCTCAGGGGTGGTGGCGTCAGAGGGCGTGGTGAGAAGAGTCTGGTGACTTCCAGAAGGTTCGCGGGGCGTGCCTATATAACCCGCTGCGCAAAGCCCTCGACAGGACTGAAGTGGAGGACTAGCGCTGGAGAACCCGAAGGACTTGCCAGGAGGGAGGAAGACATTAAAGAGAACTTACAGCCAGAACGTGCGGTGCTTGATGAGCTTGATGCACCTTGCCGCACTTGCATGAGAACGGCTGCGTAACCGCCCTTTGCCGTAAAAGTCTGTCCTTTGCCGTAAAAGTCCGCCCTTTGCCGTAAGAGTCCGCCCCTTGCCGTTCCACCCGATATATCGCCTTCATTCGAGAGATGCGCTACGAGTCCCTGTCTTCGCCTATCACCATCTTCGCGGGACGCACGTGGACCACGGAGAGCCGGACGGGGCCGATCCTGGACGACCACATTGGCGCGTTGGTGAACATCGACATCTGCAATCCCCTGTGTGAGTGTGTGAGAGACGGGCCTGTTGTCCAGGGATAAGTAAGACTGTCTAAGCTTGCTCTGTGTCTCTTCGTCCTGAACTGTAAATACGTGTGGGAATCATTAAACCCATCTGTTCTTCCTTTCTTCTTGATTCGATCGTTCCCGTGATTTCTCCAATTGACTAAGCATGGCACGAATAAGATTGCTCCAATCGGGGTCCATTAATTGAGACTGCGCGGACCACGTGTACGCAAACCGCTCGGCGTACTCCAACCTCACGTGGTTCGTGCGAGGCTTGCTACCTCGTTTCCGTGGCGGCGCGAGTACTTAGGTACGAGCGAGAATTTGGTCCCGAAACTCTATTTTGCGCTCGCCCGGAAAGGACGTAATAAGTCTCGGTTCCGCCAGGCCAGTAAGGACAAGGGGATTAATCCCCCCGTGATAAGGGGAAGAAGGCCGGCGAGAGAACCGTAACAATTGGTAGTCAGGAGTTGGGATTTGGAACCTGGGACAAAACATTTTAGACAAAATTTTGGACACCAATTGTACATATTGGCCATAACAATTGGTGTCAGGAGTTTGGGATTGGACCCGGAGTGCGCTTAACGCACTTGAAATTGTGAGTGGATGAAATTTAGTTTTTTTAATCCAAAATTAAATTCGTGCCATGGCTAGCCAAAGCGATCGAATGCCGGTGGGGGTAGAAAATGGGGTAGATAAGGTAAAATTAACGACCCAGGACCTAGAGGGACAGTTGGTGGTCATGGAAGCAGAAAAGGGTGCGGCAGCTGGCAAAGAAAATGGCGGCACCTCGCACGTGGCGGTGAGAGCCGGGCCCACGGTGCCAGCGGGTTTGGACCTGCAGTTACTCTTGACTCGACTAAAAGCAATTGTGAAGGATGAAACGAACAAAATGCTTGATCACATGGACAAAGTGAGTGAGAAATGCACCCGGGAAAGGAAAGAATTGAGGGACAAAACCACTCAGGATTTGGAAAAGATGAGGGTGGCGTCGGAAAAAGAGATAAAGGAAGCAGGGAAGGTCATAAGGCGCAAGCAGAGCGAGGAGGTCGCGGTGGTACGCAATGGGGTAACGCGGTGCGAGGAACGCGTGGAGAGCAAGGTGGAGCAGGGCGCGGCTGCATGGACCGAGGGAGTAGAAATCGCGACTCGGGTTGTAAAATAACCGGCGATCATCAAATTGGATAAAGAAATGTCGGGAGCGCCGGGGAAGGTCGAATTGGAAGACGAAATTTTATGGGCGCCGACGGTCGAGGTAGAAAAAGAAATAATTCAAATTGAAGGAACAATTGGGGCCGAAGAGATGGCAGAGATAGAAAATGAATCGCGGGAGGAATAAATGGAATGTCCTCAAAGTCCGTGTTCGCATTGTGATGCCGTGCTTGCTAACCCCAATGAAAGTTTCAGGTGCTGCTGGCAGAGAAGAGAATCCCTAAGGTGAGTAGGGGTGTGTATGGCGGGAAAATATTTTTGGCGCGCTTTGGGTACAGACGGAGCCCGGGCGCTCGTGGAAGGTCCTTTGTGTGGTGTACGTGAGTGAATGGCACGCGTGTGCAAAATAAGTGTGCACCGGAGCGCGAGTGTATGACGGAGTGTGTCGGGGAAGAGTGCGTCGAAGGAGAGTGTGAAACAGAGTGTGCGATGGCCGAGGAGAGTGAGAGAGAATGCACACCAGCGTGTGTTGAAGAGAGTGGGCAGGAGTGCACACCGGAGCGTGTGATTGGGTGTGCAACAGGAGAGTGCACACCCATGGTTGTTACTGAGCGTGTAACAAAAGTGTGTGTGAGGGTGTGTGATGGCCGATTGTGTTACGGAGTGTGTAACAGGGAAGTGTGGGGTAAAGGAGTGTGTGGAGGAAAAGTGTGTAATGGAGTGCATGAGAGGCGCTGGAGCACCGCGTTGTGCGAGAGGAACGGGTCGCGTGGGGTGACAACGCGGCCCGAGCATCGACGCAGACCAGGGTAGCGTTTAGCGCGACATATAGCCGACGTGAGCCCTCAGTGTGTGGTGTGCTTTGTGTGCTGCGGGGATCGGCAGGGATCGATGCCGCGGCGGTCTCGCAAGCATCGGCATGCACGGTTCACGCCGGGCCCCGCCCTGTATGGTCGGTGCCGTGCCGTGCCGTGGCGAAAGAGGAAAACGGCACGGTTCAAGGGGGGGTAGGAGAGATCAGAACCGCGCCTCCTGGCGGCTGCGGTGCTCCGACCTTGGCGGTTGGGCCATCGTGCATGGGACCACAAGGCTCCACGTAGGGATGGCGCCTTGAACCTTGGCCCAAGCATGCCTCCTCCCCTGAATCGAAAATGCCGGACGGACCCAACCTACAGGCGACCAACCACCCGCATGCATCGCTTGGCTTTTCGAAGCCGAGTGGTGAAAATGTATTTCCGCACCGAGAGGCTCAAGTGGAGTGGACGGATAGCCATAGTGTTGGCGAATGGTACCCTGCGTGGGGGAATGGTAGTTTTACCATTCCTCACCTTTGGGCTCATGAGCATTAGTTTACGGGGATGGCAGTGAAAGCTAGCCGAGGGCGGGCTAGGATAATTGTTAGGGATTTAGCAGACCGCAGAGGACATGATTTAAGTAGGGACATTTGTACAGGTAGAGGGGACGTAGAGAGATTAGGTGGTTGTTAATGACGAGGGAAGTGCTTAGTGAAAGGGAAGACGGGGAAGCACGAGTTTTAGGGGAAGTAGTCAGCTAGATGATGCTGTGTGTGTGAGGATGGTATTGAGCAAATGAGGAATTGGTTGAGAAAGGTGTGTGAGATAAATGGTGTGGAATGCTTGGTGCGGGATAAAAGGTGTGGAGTGAATGGGGGGAGATGGACCCCTTCATGAATACCCGGGGTGGGTAGTTTAAAGCCAGGTAGAGGGCTTAGGTAAATTGTTTGGATATTGACACCTGTGGTGCGGGAGGTAGCAAGAAGTGCTTGGTTGGGTGCATCAGTATGTGGAATGGCTGCGCGTGTGGGCTTTGTTGGTGCATATGGTTATTGGAGCACTCTGCCACTGGTAGTTTGTCGGCCAGGTGAGGCCACAGGTAGGTTCTGGGAGCCAGTTAGAGTAGTTGATGAGTGGGTGCCCGAGGATCCCAGGAGAGGACCCGGGTAGCCCAATGCCGAGGAGGGCATCAGGGGGTGAGAGAGCCAGGAGGGGCCTTCCCCAATTTAGGTAGTCGCAAGGAGCAAGGTAAGCTCGGGTGGCGACTTCAGTGGCGGAGGTGCGCAGGTAGTTGGACCTGCTAGTGGAGCCACACGACCCAGCCCGGAAATTGTGCAAAGGCACAGTGTGAAAAATTGGGGAGTGAGACCCAAATTTGGAAGGCACCAGGTGGTCAATGGGAATCAGGTTTTTAGAACCGCATAGTTTAAAGATGCCGATTGGCAGGGCATGACCCCGGGTAGTTTAAATGAGTTAATGTCAGTAGTTAGGAAATGAGGAATTCCCTTCGCGCCATCCACAACCACTCACCAAGGGAAACAGAACTCCACACCAGGCTTTGAAACTGTTTGAGTGAGTAAGACGCATCACGACGTAGAGTGACATTCTGTTGGTTCCATCTCTTCCTTCCTGGGAGGGATTGGAAGACGAATTTGGAGTAGAGGGGAATATGGGAGACAGGACATAGTGACGAATTTGTAAATACAGGGAAGGGCAAGGGTAGTGTAAGCTGACGTTGGGGGTGTACGAATGGTTAGGGACGAGCTTGCTCTGCTCGCTCTCCCACGCCCCTCATGCTGCATGCCTTGTATTGATGTGTACCTTTGCGCCCTTTCCGTTTGCTGACTGTGCTTTGTCTCTCCTCCCCACCCATGGACCCACTTTGGAGGAAGAGTTGTGCAGCAACATTGAGCTGTGCAGCTGCACCTTGCTACAGCTGCGCCGCACCCCTGCTGCACATTGCTACACCCGTGCAGATGAACTGCGCGGCTCTTTGCTGCCGTATTTGTACAGCATTTGCTGCCACAGACACTTTGCTGCACCACATTACACATGGACCACACGTTTTGTGGCCTTACACTTTGCTGAGCAGTACTTTGCTGCAAACTTACCTTGCATCTTTGGACCACTGGTTTTGAGTGGCATCAATGTCACGCGGTTGGACCACATAAAGTTGGCCCTGCTTGGCCTGGAATTAATAAAACGAACACGGGTTTTTGTACTTTTTATTCTTGGTGTGCCAGGAAAGAAGCTTTATTGTATATATCGCTTCTGCTTCTGTATATATCGCAAAATCGCTTCTGCCGCTCCGCCACGACTCCGCCCCGATCCTTCTCCACCTCCCTCGTGTTAACTCACCCAAAATGAACCAACGTTAACAAACTGTTTTGAGGTTACGGACATAGGATGATCGGTGGCAGTAGGGCCTATTTTCCTGGCTTTACACAATGCAGAACTAACACTGTAAAGGGCCTATTCTCACACATACTAAGAAATAACTATACTACAAATGAGGCTACATGTTGCTTGTGTGACTATCTATGGGGGACAAACTTTAACCTTTATTAGGCTCACTTTACAAACCTCAAAACCGTAGCACTGCCCCCCTCCCTCGTCAGACTCGTCCCCGAGTCGAACCTACAAAAGTGGGAATGACCGGTTTTGAGCTAGAGTTGGGACTAACTTTTTTTAATTATGTGTGACACTTAGATGTGGTTCCCCCTAACATTTACTCTAACCCGTGTATGTGATAGTTTTACAACACTATATATGGCCCACCTACTGCGTTGTGTAACTAACTCTAACAGACTCACCCACAATTAATCGAATTGCGGAATTATCTTCAAACTACACATAAAGCCGGTGGGCAGCATCTATTATTTACAAGCACAAAACCTACTTATTTACAGATCTATAACCCAGGACCTGTTCTTTGTGGAAAGAAGATTGGAGGGGAGAGAAAGCACATCATAGCACCAATACACAAAACACAGTTCAAAATTGCTGCTGGTGGCTGGCATCTTCTGTCTTCCTGCATCTTCTTGCTTCCTGCATGTCGCATCTTCTGTGTGCAGTAAAGCTTACCGTAATGTGTGTCTATATATATATATATATATATATATATATATATATATATATATATATATATATATATATATATATATATATATATATATTGTTACAGACGCGGTTTTAGATGTTAGTTTATCGAGCGGTTTGGTATTACCGCGTCCGAACAGTTACTCCCTAATTGGCCCGATTTCACCCGACGTTGACCAGATCGCACCACAGATATTCAATCGGGAAACCTCTAAAACGACCGAAAGAGAATGAAAAGAGAAGAAGACAGAGTACGGAGGAAGAACAGATTTATTATACACACACAAGCAATGGATGGAAGAAGCAGTCACACAGCGAATTGTTAACTTACACTATTCATTTTACTTAACCCCAAGACAACGAGTAGGACAGACGACGTTCACACTTACACGGGGGATATTGCAGGCAGGTAGGGCTTGAGGTGGATTGCTGGAAAGGGAGGCAAGGTCGGAGGTAGCAGCTCTCAATTCCTCGCGGTTTTGGCGGGAAAACCCTCCGTCGCGTACCCGCTGCCGATGCTTTAGACGTCACGCGCTGGCTTGGGCACACCTGCTCCTCTCCTCCTGGTGGAGCCGTCTCCCTCCTTTCAGCGCGTCTCTCCAAAGCTGGTTTCCTTTCCGAGTACCTCTCCTCTTTGGCTTGGAGCGTTTCGCATCTCACCGCTCCTCTTGGTGCCGCCTCTTCGCTCCTCTCCCAGGTCATCTCCCAGGTCATCTGGTGAAGCAGTCCCTTACAGTCGCTTTTATCACCTCGGGCGGAATCAAGCCGCCGGCTGCGAGGGCACGCCTACCGGGTCGCTCACCGCGGTGCTGATTGGCCATGCGACCCTCTGGCTCACTCCTCCCCTCTATGACGAGGTGGAGACACGCCTTTCTTCTCCGAGATTAGCACATGGGCAATGGCGGCTTGCGGGATTGAACACAACTCGCACCCTTTTGAAAGGAACTTTGGAGAGACGAGATGTTTGGGGAAATTGCAAGGGCCTACGCTTATTTTGTTTGATACAATGCAAAGTCAATCTAGTGGGAAACACATATTTAGCCTACATAGAATAAGGAAATACACTATTTAAAAAGATATATCGTGACCTGCGTGTAAGTTTCATGGAATTAACTAGGAGGACGGCTGCGACCATTATTTACATTACCAGGGTGTTACCATACTTTTGTAACGTTCACATTGTTACGTTTTCACATTCGTTACACTTCCTCCAAAATTGTTACACTTCTCAAAAAAACCGTTACACTTCTCAGAACCGTTACACTATATATATATATATATATATATATATATATATATATACATATATATATATACGTATATATATACATATATATATATATATATATATATATATATATACATATATATATATATATATATATATATATATATATATATATATATATATACATACATATATATATACATACATATATATATACATACATATATATATATATACATATATATATATATATACATATATGTACATATATATATATATATATATATATATATATATATATATATATATATATATATATATATATATATATATATATATATATATATATATATATATATATATATATATATATATATATATATATATATATATATATATATATATATATATATATATATATATATATATATATATATATATATATATATATATATATATATATATATATATATATATATATATATATATATATATATATATATATATATATATATATATATATATATATATATATATATATATATATATATATATATATATATATATATATATATATATATATATATATATATATATATATATATATATATATATATATATATATATATATATATATATATATATATATATATATATATATATATATATATATATATATATATATATATATATATATATATATATATATATATATATATATATATATATATATATATATATATATATATATATATATATATATATATATATATATATATATATATATATATATAATATATATATATATATATATATATATATATATATATATATATATATATATATATATATATATATATATATATATATATATATATATATATATATATATATATATATATATATATATATATATATATATATATATATATATATATATATATATATATATATATATATATATAT